>NC_056735.1:718250947-718308447 GCF_019279795.1 Protopterus annectens | reverse complement strand
CAAAGGAGGTCAGAAAGGGTCCTTCATCAAAAACACAGTCGGCCTGGTCAGAATCCTCAGCTGAGTCAAAAGGGTCAAAAAGGATTTTACCCTGGGGAAAACTCAAGAGGGGGTTGTCTACATCTAACCAAGGAAATCGTCAGCTAGCCTAACTATTTGTTGATAACCCTGTGTGTGGTAGCCAGTAGGCATAGGCATAGACATGGCAGAAGTACCCTTCTTTAGTGCAGCTGATAGTTTGGGTCTAGGTACATCTGCAAATCTGACATCAGTCTCTCAGGAGGAATGTGTAGTTGGCACTTGCTGACACTGCAAAGGAGCATCACTGGTTAATGTGCATTCATCAGAAGTTGAGACCTGCAGAGAGGCCTGGGACCTGACCAATGAACCAGTTCCTAAGGCTTATGTGCAAGCTGTGAGACCCAACAACCTATCAGACTCTGGACAGGTCTCGATGGAGGCCTGCGGCACCACCTCAGTTGTAGAAGGAGGTTGCAAAAGTGTCTCGCCTTCTGCAGCAATCATTAGCCTAAGAGGACTAGCTTACAGAGAGGGATTGTCATCTGAGGCCCTAAGCCTGGGTCATTTTTCTTTATCCATTTTGTGCTTAGGTAGCTCAATCTCAGATCAACTGGTGGATACCATCGGATTCTAAGAACCTGATGCAATGCTATGGTGCCTAGGTAAGATCTCAGTCCTACATCTAGCAGTCCTAGAGTTGAAATAAGCACAAAGACAGCAGTTAGGCATGTTGTAATCTGGGCCTAAACCAGTGACACAAAAAGAATGGAAGTCTCTGTGTGGAATCTGCTTACCACAACAAAAACAATTATTCACCTTCTCTGACATGAGTCAAAAAATGCAGAAAGTGTTCCCCAACAGGGTATTTAGCTATCATAAGACTTCTGTCTGCTGCGGACCAACAAATGCAATTACTGCAACTCTGCTTTGGGCTCTGATGTCAAGAAAAGACTGGAATCATGACGTTGGCTGGCTTCCTATGTACCCAAGTGTACTGACATTGGTCAGGGTGTCCGCCAGCTGTTGGAGGAGGGAGATTTTTTCCTCTGGTAGTCGGGCCAGCCAATGGCTTTCACAGCAGGGAATCCTACAAGGTCAGGACTGCAACAGTGAAACATGAAAAAAAATCATGTTTATCCCTATTACTCTGCTGTTCTCTTTCTAATAACTTACCAGTAATGCATGAGTTATGGTATTTTTAAAGCACACTTCTCCTGTAGTAGTAATAGGTTTTAATTTTTTAGTGTGATTTTTGACAGATTATAACCTCATTTAGATGACCGATGTCTGTCTTGTGCAGGTAATGAACATAGCAATATAAAATACAACACGAAGGTAAACTAAAAGACAAATCCCTGGAAAGAATCTGGAGAAATGATGCATGCATGATCCCACAGATTTTCCAACTATGGAGTGGCCTAGCACTGATTAAAATAAAGGGAAGTTTGAAGCAGGAGTGATGACATTTGGTTCCCATTGAACCACAGGACTATTTACATGAGATAACACTTACAAGCATAGATACAGTGTGTTCAACAGAGTGAGTGCATCTGTATCAACACTAAATTCATAAAAGATCATATTAAATGACATTTGCTAATTCTGGCTTAAACTTATTAAGAGGAAGATAAAGTCAGAAGTCAAATGATACTAACAAATATCAGCATCTGCTGTCTCTAAAGAAAGACAATTGTGAATAGCACTAGCATTTCTTAACAGAAACAAACATCAGTGATTGATGAATTTTTCAACAGTCTCTAGGTAGGCACATACAGGATATAATTCATTACTTAAAGTCCACCTTTGTCAAAATGTAGATTTGTAGCATCTCATTGGTTTGTTCCTTTGATCTGCTGCAATTGAAGGTTAGCAGTGTAAGTAAACGGGTATGTTCCTTTCACTTATGCTGCTAATTTATGTTGCAGTATGCGTGTTTTCTCTGAGACTAGCAGACAATGGGGTAAGGGAATTTGTCCTTTTCCACACTTTTGTGAAATCATTCAGTTGGTACATTTAAAATAGTTGAGGTGTGGGATGCAGCGAGGGAATTCAATGGATTCAATGGAAACCTTTAATTTTGATATTTTGGTTTGGGTGAAAATATATCAATTTTTGATGTACCACAACATCAATGAATCAATATTGACACAGCATACCTATATGCAAACAATGTCAAAGATCATAATTTTAAAGTTTCGGCTTAGAATGAGATTTGCTGCATAATTAATTGTGTGTCTCTCAGTGAGTTAGGATTATGCACTTTCAAAGTACTGACTATATAAAAGGCTTATACACCATTTTCAAGACATAAAAATAATAAAAGTGTCAAACTCATGAAATAGGTGAAAAATAACATTAATAAGAGTTCATGAAACATTTCATACAAAGCACCTCACCTATCTGTAATCCTTGCTTTATATTAAAAAATAAATTTATAATAAATCTAAGTAACACTAATTATTTAATTATTCATTTAGTTTCAGTCTAGGTAAAATGATGAATTTGCTAATCAGCCCCTGTTTTATGTTATGAATTCGGAAAACATTGCAATTCTGTATCCATACTTAGCAATAAGTTTTCATAATTTCAACCCAAACACATCCGAGATATAATTCTAAGGCTGCAAACTTAAAATAATGTGTGACTCTGTTTGGTGCATTTTTGCGAATGTGTTTCATCAGGGCATTATTAACATTTTTCTTCATGTCATTTTTGAATATTACAATGGATTTGTAGCTGAATACAAATCCTGCCCATCTGTGTTTTGATGTGGCTTTCTGAGAGCCACATCTGGGTTTCATAAGTACAGTATGTTTATGCAGATGGGCATTCAGTCCATTTTGGCAGAACAAGAGGCTGTCCCTGTATTGGGGTGGTTAATGATGATATCAGTCTAGCATTTTAGCATTGGGAAGTGTTATGATAAAAAATGTAAAAATTTTACTGGACTCGTACTTTCTTATCTGCTCATAGTACGTAGTTTAAGGCTTGAGAATAACAATTTCAGAAACATAATCACAGTTTTCTGAAACAGTTAGAAAAAAATTATTAAAACTGCAGGACATTTATAATTTTCCATTTTTCAAGATACAACTACCCAAATAAGGCAGGTGGTAACCCTACTTGTCAGAAACTCAGAGGCGGCATAGACTACCAATGCCAGTTTGATTGCTCATTCATATGTCTCAGACCATGTAACCACCCCATGGCTAAATTCATAACTTGGAGTGTGGTGATTAAGATTTTATGACTGTCCTTTTTAAAAATTCTCAGCAGACCCAGCAAAAGAGCACCCATGACTTCACTTGAGTTCATTCTATGTAGGATGAGATCTCTCTAGTTAATCAAGATAATTTGTGTGTCTTCCGGCTTTTCCCGGTTAGGGGTCGCCACAGCGGAACTCCGGTCCGCTAATGATTGGCAGTAGATTTTTACATGCTGGTTTGCCGGGCCTAATGCACAACCTTCAACGAAGGAACACCCATTCACACATGTCGACACACAGAAGACGCTCTAACTGAGAATCAAACTGGCAACGTCTAACTGTGAGGCGACAACGCTACCGCAGCACCACCACCGCAGTCCCAGTTAATCAAGATAATGCTCACTCCATATCCTGGCCTAAATCCATCTTGAAAGTCAGTGAAAAGCCTCTGTGTCACAAGGAATGAGCCTAGCTAATGTGTGTCACTGTCATATGACTATGGCGAAGAATAAGAAGGAACATGTAGCATGGTAGTTTTTCTCTTTCTCCATGCTCCCTCACTGACTGAGATACAATTTGGTGTCCTCAATCATTAACTGAGCAGCTGAGTATCCAAATTATAGAGTGTCAATGCAGTGTGCAACCATTTTGCATAGTTTTGTGAAGAAGCCATTGGATGAGGGAATAGTCTTTTCTCATTTCTAAACAGTCTCTAACTCTCCTTAACTCTAACAAACTGGAGATTAAAGAGAAGATGGACAACATCATTCTTTCTGACAGTGGTAGATCAGCGGCTGGAGCAGAGGAAGTGGCACAGTTATTGATGAACATATTCAGCATATTGGCTTTTTGCAGAAGTGAATAGGGGGTTCACTTCTACTCTTTCATTATTGAGTTTACTGCTAAATGCAAATGGGCTTTGAAATGCAAAGATGCACCCATATCAGCTTATTTGTATCTTTCCAAAATAATGTTGGATTGGTTAATGAAGTGCATAGAAAGTTTTGAAAGTATTCTATTGTACATTAATAATGACAGATGGATGCTCTACTGAGATGTTGCATTAATTCTTTCTCTTACATGCCTTCTCATACCTTGTGTCCTCTATCCAGTCATAACTTTATAGAGTCAAAGATTCATTATAAGTATCACATTACACCCTGAGCTTTTTATGTAGTGCTTGGTTCTTCAATATTTATTTATTGCATTTGTTTATGGGAATAATCTAGCTGAGCAGAAAGCTACCCACTTTCAGCAGAGGCCTGGGAATCAAAGCTCTAGAAAAATTACAATATTACATAAAGAACATAATAAACAGAGGTACACAAGTAATCAACAAATATATAAAATGTAAGCAGAGTATCATTAACACCAGCATAATGTAAAGAGTTATGAAACAAAATTGGAAATAAACTTGATAGAAGGAGAAAAAAGGAGGAAATGGAGGAAGGATTTGTATTAAGATTAGTTTTGGGACAGGTAGAAAGAAGAATAGGGCGGGACACAGGATGGGGAGGAGATTTTGGATCTATAACTGGGGTTATCATACTTTGAATGAATAGTGCTTAACAAGACTAGGAGAAAGTAAGGGGCAGAATATTTATCATTTAGGAGTTGTGCATGTAGAGAGCCAGGTATCTCTTAGGTAGTGTCTTGTTTGTGCTTTAAAGAGTTGGTATTTACTGTGTTTCTTAGAGTGAGAGAGGAAAGGAGATCCAAATTTTGGTCAGAAAAGTGGAGTACAAAGACTGACCAGCTGAGTTGTTAGCTTTTGTAAAAGTTAATAACATTTTGTCAGTGGATCTCAGCTATCTACCTGGGATATAAAGTTGAGGAATATTTTTGAAACTAGGCCATAATAGATGAGTTTGTGGGTGTGGCTAGTTGGTAAAGTGTAAGGTAATGCCTTACCTCCAACCACTGAAGTTTTTTTAAAGCCAATGATGTGTCCTATAATGATGACTAGTGGCCAGTTTCACCACCTTATTTTAGCAATGTTCCAAGAGCGAGAGTTGAATAGATTCTAGGTTAATCAAGAACTGGGCAGAGTACACTAGTGTAGGGATGAGAAAGGATTGAGCAAAACTTTTTCCTGGCATTATCTATTAGGTATTGTTTGACTCTATGGAATGCACCTAGCTTTTGGAGTGTGTTTTTACTGCTTGTTTTATGTAGTGATCAAATGTTAAGCTTTCATAAATAGTGACTCATAGAAGCTTAGGTTAACTTACAAGTTCTGTGTTGGTGTTGTTAGAAGAAGTGATTTTGAAATTATTTTTGTAGTCACTTAAATACCTTGGAGTAAATAGGATCAGTTTTGTTTTCTGGGTAAAGGAGCAACTGTGTATCAGATAGCCAGGCCTCTATGGTGGAGAAAAGCTCTTGGATGAGTTGTTTTAATTCATTCATGCTTTTAGCAGAAGAGATGATCAACCCCTATATCACTAGGTGGGTTGCAAACTGGCTCACAGATAGAACTCACAGTGTGAAAGTAGCTGACTCCAAGTCAGACTGTCGACAAGTAATGAGTGGAGTACACGGGGTTCAGTCCTCTCCTGTTTGGTATCTCCTTCTCTGAAGTCCAGGCCAACAAGAAGGCACTCTGGCTGACAATGTTTGCAGATGATTGCAAGTTGGGGAGCTATTATTAACTCCCCAAGTGATGTTGCCATCCTACAGAAAGGCCTCACTGAGACCAACAACTGGTATCAGAAGCATAACCTTAAGCTCAATACCAAAAATGTGTCGTCATCCCCTTTGGGAAAAACCCGATTCCCATGAATTACCACATCAATGGTAGTCCACTGAACACAGAAGACATTATAAGAGATGTGGGAACACAGGTTGACAACAACCTCTCCTTCGGCCACCACATTGCCACTGTGGTCAGAAAGTCCTTCTATGTGGCACATCTCATTACTAAGGGTTTTGAATCCAGGAAGAAAGAGGTCATTGTCTCCCTCTACTCTTCCCCTCATTAGACCAGTCATCGAGTACAATGCCCCATTTAGCATGTACCTCACTAGACACGCAACAACTGGAGAGGCCACAAAAGTACCTCACAAACAGGATTCTAGGCCTAAAACACTTGTCCTATATGGACAGACTCAAAAAACTCCAACTATTCTCTGTCTCATATCGCCTACTTAGAGGTGATCTCTGCATGACTTACAAAGCCATGTCTGACCCAGCTCTGTTAGAAATGCTACATCTAAATAAATCCCAATCCTTCCACACCACATGCTCCAGAGACCTCAACCTCATTAAAAAAAATCAACAGAATGTGCTGGAGTGACAGGTTCATAACCCAGAGACTGCCTATGCTATACATGTCAAATAGAACACCTCACTGATCCTGTTCAAGAGAAATCTTGATGAGTGGATGGGAAATAGAAAATTCACCCCAGGGATCACTCCAGTGGCTCTACTTGACAGAGGCACTGGGAACTAAGTTTGGGTGGCACAATGCCAGAGTAATCTTATGGGCTAGGCTTGTAAAGGCTCCAAGGTCGTTAGCCTAGTACACACCTATGAACCTATGAACCTATGATTGTTGAGTTGTCTATGTACTATATGATAATGGCTTGTTTGGACGCTAGCTGGAAATCATTAATGAATATACTGAACAACTGGGAACCAAAAACGGATCCTTGAAGATACCCACTGTCGTGGTATGGAAAGAGGGGATGTCATTTTGCCATTTTGCTGCCTGTTACCTATTTGAGAGGTAGCCAGAGAATCAAGATAATAAAGTTTGATGTATTCTTAGGCAAAGTTGTTTCTGAAGCAATTTCTGGTGGGATAACATGTTGAAAGGGTTAGATAAATCTAGGAAAATTGCTGAGACTAAGTTCCCAGAGTTTCTATGTCAGTCATCAGATGTTGCAAAAATTAGGGAGACCTGCGCTTGTGCTATGAAAAGGATGGGAACCATGCTGTGTAGAGGAAAGGAGGAAATTAGAGGTTAGAAAGCTGAGGAACTGAGACTAGATACACTTCTGCAAAATGTTTGAGAGTTAAGACAGTCTAGCTATAGGTCTGAAGTCTATGACCTCATTTGAGTTTTTGCCTTTGTGGAAAAGAAGATTGTAGCATGTATATCATTGAACTTTGTGCCAAAGAGCCTGGTTTGTTATTTGCATAGTCATCATAAGGGTCCACTTAGCTGTTAACAATAACAAACTGAATTAGTCCTAGCATAAGAATTTCATGCACACACTATGAAAATCCTCATCAGTGCATTCTTCTGACAGAAGTAGGGGAGTGAGGTCTTAAAGAAATTCACACTATTCTTAAACGTCTGATGTGAGCACAAAGGTTAATGGCCATCTAATCAAGCAAGGTGATATTTTAGGTGTTTTATTTTATCTAGATGTGTGGTAGGTTAACCAAATGACAGGTTTCAAGTAAAACTAGGAACACGGTAGTCTTATTTTCTTGGATTCAGTCAGTTTAATGCACAGGTTGCAAGCAATTAAATTCACAGACTTTTGGAAGTAACAGACCTGTTAATTGAGACAAGTATACTACTGAGAAACTGAATAACCATAATTTCAAGCATAAGTTTGCTAGTAAACATCTTTGAAGCATAATGACGCTTGAGGTAAGCACATTGAGTTGCATGGTCCTTGCAACGTCTTAGATGGATAATGACAAACACTAAGGCTTGATTTGGTAGCAACGCCTACATCACTTGCACATCTGTTTATGGATATTTAATCTCTGCAATCATCTTTCCATTGCTGGCATATCTGCACTCTTTGATCCCATATTTGTAAGTCTCCTCTTAGCTCGCAGAGGATTTTAAATGTTTTAGCTGTGTCTATAAAGTGTAAAACAGAGATACAAGCAAAGCTTTCACATAAGATAACTCCCTCTGGGTCACTGTCTCAGCCCTACAATGTGAGAAGTATTGTGTGGGAATTTACTTTGTGATCATAAACTAGATGGCAACTATAGGGCACATAATTTAAAAAAAAATCGGGAGTTCATCAGGGTAGATGACCCCTGCTTAGTCTGAAAATTCTATGATTTATTTTGATCACTTAAGGCACATATCCTATAATAAAGTTAATGCCAAGCACAAATTACAAGCTATTTATAATCAAATAGCCATTTGCAGAAATCACTTTTCCTCCCAGGTGGTAAGAGGTACCATCACCACTAATGTTCATTTAAAATACACACACATGTACGCACGTGTGTGCTCACACACAGACACACACACACACACACACACACACACACACACACACACACACACACACACACACACACACACATTCTTCACTCTTCCCTGCACCCTAGCATATGAGAACCTCTATCCCCTTTCCTAACCGTTAACTTAACCCTTACCCTCATACACTTGCACATTTGACATAACCTAATGTTTTGGCACTTTGCACTCTCACACGTCTTGCTTCTAGTATTATCTATTCCTTTTTCATCTTGTCAGTAAATCACGATTGATTAATTGACAGGGACCCTATCTATCTACCTATTTATATAAAATATAGTTATAGAGATGTATAAGTGAGTGAGTGTGTGTGTGTGTGTGTGTGTGTGTGTGTGTGTGTGTGTGTGTGTGTGTGTGTGTGTGCGTGTGCCTGTGTGTGCGCATGTGTGTGTATGTTTTTTGTAAAACTACTTTAAAGAGATATGTTGGTATACATTTTCATACACTCTGAAACAAAATTACATGTACAAATCAGTCTGATTTCTAATTAATTATATAGAGTCTGAGGTCATTATTATAACAAATCCTTTAGAAAGGTTCAAACCCAGGATGGTTTAGTTTCTCACTGTGCACAGAGGCCTTGGGAGGGAAGAAAGTGTATTATTTCCTACCTTGGGTTTGTATATGATGAAAAGTCAATGTTTCAATATGTTATTGTCCACTCTTCAAAACTCCCTAAGCTGGCATGTTGTCTGACTTTAGATACTACAGTATAACAGATGAAATTTATAGCACCAGCACCATAGGATAGTTTACAATGGCAGCCAGAAGTCTGGGTCATCTCTCAGTTTATACCATGCTATTGCAGTTAGAAAAATCTTTGGCTTCTCCTTCTGGTAGGGGATAATGTGGTTTACTTTAGCCTAATGGGACTTGTAATTTTAGACTGCTAGCTTTAGAAAGACTCTTTCTAGTAGATGGCTGAATTCTGAGCAACATTTCTTTTGTTCAGTTTACCCATGTGGTACTACAGAAATAAAGTTTTGTTGCATTTCCCCAGAAATATTACTCCAAGGAAGTCAATCATTCACCTCATTTTAGCAGGTTCAGCCTGGAGCAGCAGTCCATACTTGCTGCAGTGGAAAGAAATAAAAGCATTGTTCTCCACCTGCTCACATTCCTCATTGCAGAATCTATTTAATATTGATGTTGCAGCAGTTGTCAGACTGGGTACCACTATGTCACCTTAACTCAGCTGAGTTTGAGTTACAAAGGACAGGAAAAAAAATATTCTTTTGTGAGCTCAAGGCACACTGAATTGGATTACATCCACTCATGCTTGTGAAAATACAAGCAGATGTAGTATAAAAAATGAGCTACACACCTCTTACTTTGTTATTCTCAGTCTAAGATCATTGCACCGCTGAGAAAGAGCAGTCACTGACATGCAGTATGAGGACTGTCTCACTCTATCTGGGAAGTGCCTACTAAACAGACCCATTTAAATAATAGTAGGTCCCTCGTGTACACCGCAAGAGACAGTTGTACAGGCAACTAACAACTCAGTTTGCAAGGGTTGAGACAGTGTGATGTTCCAAGTAACTGTAAGCTGCCAAGCTGTACTTTTTTTTAGCTTTGATTGCTAGCAACTGACTGTTTGTAAGCTGTCCGAATGAACTATTTTTAGCTTTGATTGTTATTGCATTTCACTTTTTGTTAACTAGGTCACTTTCACTAGGTCACTGTAACAGTCCAAATATTTTTAAAGTGCAGAATTTAATGACTTTTTATCACCTGGACTAGAGATTAATTCTTTCTGCTGCAACTGGCACTGCATTTTTATGAAGACTTGTTATTTTTATCTTATTGAATGGCTTTCCTGGTATTATGCTACTTTGTAAAGCAACAGTTGTGTTTATTAGTTTGAGATGAGACACTGATCTATCAGTCCCTGCTGCTCAAACTACATATGCTTAAATCTGTGCTGTATGCTTGCAGTGCCTCATTTCTAGTTGGAGGGAATAAACACACACACACACACACACACACACACACACACACACACACACACACACACACACACACACACACACACACACACAAAACACACTCACGTATATAGGTAAACTGAACTGCACACAAACACGGTAGTATGTTGACTGGACTTGAAACTTATCCTTAATCTTCAGATGGGATCTCTTAATTTCATGCTGGAACATCAGCTATAAGAATTAGCAGACACTCTGGCAGAAGCCACAACAAATATTAGCTGGGTATACACACTGAAGCCCCTCTGGTGGCCTAGTACAAACACAACGTTCTGTTAATGCTGATGGCAGTTGCCTTAGCCTTTTTCATCAGTGTGACTGCAAGAAAGTATTTTAATAAAGTCCGCATAACAAAGGCAAGCAAATTATTAAGATTTCAATACATCTGCACTCAGACTCAGTTTAAAATAGTTTGAGTCTCATTGGCTGTTTTAATCTGATTCCAAATGCAAACGTTTTTGAGTAGCTGAATAGTTTTGCATGGTTGATCACTGGTGGCATATTTCCACACAAAAGTTATACAGTTGTTACAATGACTTGTTTGCTATAAGATATTGCTGTGCTGTATTACTGCTGGTAGGGATCTGTGTCTATAAGGACTGCAGAGTAGTTACATTCATTCATCCATTCGTTCATTCATTCATCAATTCATTTATTTTCCAATGCTAGCTTTTATTTTTTCAATGTCAGTGTCACAGGTGAACCAGAACCTAACACAGCAAGCAATGGCTATAAATCATAGGAATCATCGAAAGAATGGGAAATACAAGGCAAATGAATCTTGTGACAATTTGTACCTTGCCAGTACCCACCCTTAGACTGTACCGCCTTTTTCAAGAAGGGCTAGGCTAGTCAATCCAAACTGAGTTTGTGAATACCTATTCAATCATACAGTTCCAGTCTGAAGGGAGGTAATTTAGCATACTGCTTGATTTGCTGTTGGAGTCTATTCTAGAGGTGGGGAAGGTGCTGCATAATGAATCTATCTTGCCACCATGTTTTACTTATTTGATAAAAATTTAGATCCCTTGTTTTGGTATTTGTGGAATTTTGGATTTGTTATATTCAAGAGATCCGGAACTACTGGGTCCCCAATGGCGAGAAAGGTAATGCACAGATCTCACCTTTGAAGTCTACAAGCTACAAAATAAACAGGCAGTGCTTCCAGTCTTTTCTGGTAGCTCAAGGTTTTTAAACCACTGGTAATAGTTAGGAACCTCTGGGGTCTTTTTAGTTGTTTGTTATATCTGTTGAGGTACATCCCAAAGGAGGTATTGCATTTATTAACTGACCTAATTAATGCTGAATATAAGGGAGCGATGATCTCTTTAGATATGGATGATATTTATTTGGCAATTAGCTGTGGAAAATAGAAGGACTTTCTGACTACTGTTACATGATGAACAGAGGAGAAAGAATTTTCAACCAAGTTCCAAGCACTTTAACAACATTTAAAAGCAATAAAATACCACTTAAAAATAACGGAAAACACATTCCACAAGTAATTAACTAATAGCTTTTGTTCGTTAACCAGAACTTCTTTCCATTCATTTTTAAGTGGCATGTTCTTGTTTTAAGTGTTCTGTTTTTTAACATTTACTACTTTACTTTGCTGACTTAAAGAACATTCTCATTGCAGAGTTGGGTGCTGTCTGTATTTATAGTTGCGAGAGGGATTGTTTACCAAATGTGACAATACTACAGATTTTTGCTTTTAATTTGAGCCTATTCTTAGTTTGTAAAAGTGTAACTTATTACTGAAGGGCTTTGGCATCCGAGAGGGAACTGACAATGACTCCCAGTTTACAATCATCTACAAATCTGGTTAGCCAAAAGTCTTCATGCATGGTCTGGAGATCAGAAAAGTAAATGCTGAACAAAAGAGATCCCAGCACTGAAACCTGTGAGACACCATTGGTCACTTTCATAATCTCTGATAAGGCACAAGCTACCAGTAACACGTGGGTTCTGTCTTTTAGCCAATTTACTATCCATCTTACTATGTAAGGATCTATTTGTGCATTAAGCTTATTAGCTATGCTAGCATGGGGGATAATGTCAAATGTCTTTGCCAGGTCAAGGTATGCTGTGTAGACAACATGACTGCTATCAATAGTCTGTGTTACCCTTTCAAAGAAGTCAACCAGATTCAATTGACAGGATATACCCTTAACAATATAAAACTGCTGTGGGTCTAGCCTAATGAGATTTTTAATATCACAGCATGTCAGGTCAGCTATAATACATTCCATGGCTTTGCAAATAAGACTTGTCAGGCCGATGGGCCTATAATTCCCTGGGTCAGTGGTAGGGCTCTCCTTGTGGAGTGGTATCACTACTGCTGTGAATCAAACCTCAGGGAGAAAGCCAGTGACTATATTCAGGTTAAATAGCTTAAGAAGGGTCTCTCTCAGAGCTTGCTTAGTCCTGTTTATTAAGCAGCCACTTGTGTTATCAGGTCTCAATGAAGAAGTGTTTTTAGTCTTGGAGAGCACCTTCAGTACCTGTTCTTTAGTAATTATGGGATGTCCTCTAGTGGGTTTGTTAACAATCTGGTCCGGGCAGTTTTGTTTATTAAATCTAAGAACTTTTGAGTCTATCCTACATTGGAGGTATAGGTACTTCCACTTATTAAGAGGTAGTTAAAGTCTCCCAAAATAATGAAGTTCTTGTTTATAGGGATTTCATCAATTACTTTTAGGAACCTTACATGATTTTCAGGGGACATAGAGGGTGTCCTGCAACACCATATAAACTATAAACTGATAGTTGGTTCTGTTAAATATGACTTGGAGTTCAATGAGCTCCATTTGTGGGTTTCTTGGAATCTGTCTGGATGTGATGTGGTCCTTACCAAAATGGAGATGCCATCACAGCTGCTATCATGTCTGAAGGTATGGTGGGCACAAAACCTAGGTTTGGAGGGAGTGATTTCTGAACATATGTTTTAGTAATTACACAGACATGGATATGTTCCAAATGCAGAAAATCCCCAAGGTCAGACAATTTGTTATTGAGACTTCTGACATTGAGCACAGCCAGCTTAATGTGATCCTGTTTTGCAATTGATATGCTAGTCACATATGGATGGCCATTATCTGGACTCAGCCAAAAAAGAGGCAATATTGGAGTGGCAAGGAATCTAGCCAGTATACAAAAGCCCTGAAACAAGCAAAGCAAGCCATCTCTTTGCAAAGTAAATAGGATTTTCAATCATCTCATTCCACGTTGATACCGTGAATATAAAAAGTGTACACATCCCTGATAAAATGACAGATTTTTGTGATGTAAAAATGAGACCACGATAAATCATTTCAGAACTTTTCTCACCTTTAATGTGACCTATAACCTGTACAATTCAACTGAAAAACAAACAAATCTGTTTGGGGAAAAAATATAAAAAATAAAAAATGTACAATAAGCTGGTTGAATAAGTGTGCACACCCTTAAACTAATACTTTATTGAAGCACCTTTTTTTTTAATTACAACATTCAGTCTTCTTGGGTACATACCTGCCATCAATTAAAGAGACTCTGATTAACCCCAAATAAAGTTCAGCTGTCGGAGTAGGATTTTCCTGACGTTTACTCAGTTGCCTGCTACAGCAAAAGCCATAGTTCACAGAGAGCTTACAAACATCAAAGGGATCCCATTGTTGAAAGGTATCTGTCAGGAGAAGGGTACGAAAAAATTTCCACAGCATTGACTATAGCATGGAACACAGTGAAGACAGTCATCAAAAAGTAGAGAAAATATGAGACAACAGTGAAGTTGCAAAGAACTGGACATCCCTCCAAAATTGATGAAAAGACAAGACGAAAACTGGTCAGGGAGGCTGCCAAGAGACCTACAGCAACACTGAAGGAGCTGCAGGAATTTCTGGCAAGTACTGGTTGTGTACTACATGTGACAACAATCTCCCATATTCTCCATATGTCTGGACTATAGGGAAGGGTTGCAAGACGGAAGCCTTTTCTTACACAGAAAAACATCCAGGCCCGGTTAAAATTTGCAAAACAATACATGATGTCTCCCAAAATCATGCTGGAAAATGTTTTATGGTCTGATGAGACCAAGGTTGAACTTTTTAGCCACAATTCCAAAAGGTACGTTTGGCGCAAAAATAACACTTCTCATCACCAAAAGAACACCATCCCCATGGTGAAGCATGGTGGCGGCAGTATCATGCTTTGGGGTTGCTTTTCTTCAGCTGGAACTGGAGCTTTACTCAAGGTGGAGGGAATTATGAACTGTTCCAAATACCAGTCACTTTTGGGCCAAAATCTTCAGGCATCTACTAGAAAGCTGACGATGAAGAGGAATTTCACCTTTCAACATGACAATAATTCCAAGCATACATCCAAATCAAGAAAAGAATGGCTTCACTAGAAGAAAATTAAAGTTTTGGAATGGCCCAGACAGAGTCCAGACCTAAATCCAATAGAAAAACCATGGGGTGACCTGAAGAGGGCTGTGCACAAGAGATAACTCACAATCTGACAAATTTGGAGCGCTTTTGCAAGGAAGAATGGGCAAATATTGCCAAGTCAAGATGTCCCATGCTGATAGAGTTCTACCCAAGATGACTAAATTCTGTAATTAAATCATAAGGTGCTTCAACAAAGTATTAGTTTAAGGGTGTGCACACACAGCAAAGTATTAGTTTAAGGGTAACAAATTTGTTTCTTTTTCAATTGAATTGTACAGGTTATAGGTCACATTAAAGGTGGGAAAAGTTTTGAAATTATTTATTGTGGTCTCATTTTTTATATCACAAAAACCTGGCATTTTAACAGGGATGTGAACACTTTTTATATCCACTGTACATACTGGATCCTGTTGGAATAACTCCCAACTATTTAGCCAGTTGTTGAAGCCACTTATCTCTTCTTTCCACTCAGGAATCTTGTATAGGACAGTAGTCTATATCAGGACACAAACAAACATACTCAAGTGCACATAGAGGTAATTTAGAGGGCTGTCAATCCACCTGTTAGCATGTATATGGGAAGTGATTCATAAGGGATAAAATCAGAGATATCAGAGAAAATGATATGACTTGTATATAAGGCATTGGAGGGAAGGGGTATTTTATCTGATGAAGTCTCTTTTGGAGGGACGGAAGTGCCTATGAACGTACTGTATTTGCTGTCTGAAAAATTTTTTTTGCACCTTGTGGAGAGTTGGACTGCTTCATGGAGTTTTTCCAGTGTTTGGATTATTTGCTGCCATTTTTTTTTGTCCATCTTGGACAATGCTTAAACTGCTTCATGCTCACTGACAATTTCCTTTTAAATGAGATTAGTGATTCCTTGTGGGAGATATGCAGATATTTACTTAAACTAGAGGCAAAGCTCTCAACACCAAGGTGACCAACTGTCCCAGTTTTTCCAGGAAGGTCCCGGTTTGGAAGCCTCTGGCCTGAAATCCTGAACATTGTCTTTGGGGCACAGAAATGTCCCAGTTTAGACCACTCAGTCTGAATGGTGACCTGGTGTCCCGGGGTGGCCATTCCCCTGCTTTCCCATCCAAAGCAGTTCTGGGGACTTTGAGATTTTTCAAGGATGCTATCGGTTATGGGGTGAAGTTGGATGTCTTCCCCCCAGCAGGAGCTCTCCAGGCTGCTCTGCCATCTGCCCTGGTGCTTCCTCAAGGGCTTCCATCATGGGGAGCTCTGCCTGACCTTACTCACCCAGGCAGGAGCTCTCCAGGCCCCACCACACCAGTTCTCTCCTTTGCCTTGCACCTAGGGCTTTCCTTCTGGTAGGGGAAATGGCCCTGGGTCCATCCATATCTGCACTTTTTGCAGCACACCTAAGTCTCCCCCCACAGTGCCCAGTGCTGATGAATGTGCATCGCTTCGAGCCTCCTGGTATGTGGTCTCTTGCCTCCTGGGTGGTGCTTTTCATAGAGTGGCATTCCCACAGTGCCAGGTGAAGGATGGGAGGCCAACCTGCCAGCCCCAGTGTGAGATGACATGGCGGCCCTATCTCCACTCCCATGGGGCTGGGACAATGAGATTGCAGACCTGGGGTCCCGGGGCGGCCCTCAAGTGTCCCAGTTTAGGTCCTGTAACAAAATGGTCACCTTGCTCAACACATAAAATGGCCAGTTAATACTCCTCTATCTCCAATGGTGCACGCAGACACACACACACACACACACACACACACACACACACACACACACACACACACACACACACACACACACACAGTTAATAACTCAACTACAAAAATGACTGTTAAACTAAAAATACAGTGCACTGGAAAAACCCTCATAACTGGTAAAAATCTAAGGTTAGACTTCATTGATCATTGAAATTGTTACACCCATTGATTACAATGTCTTACATACAGAGACAGATGCAAAGGCATAAAATACCAGGATTTGCAGGCAGAAATGAGAACAATGTGGAAGAAAGATAGTCAGACAGCTCTAATAATAGTAGGAGCAATGGGTCTCATAAAAATAATTTACAATCATATTTAGATATGTTACAGACACTTCTAACTCTATATGAATTGCAGAAGCAGTCAGTTCTGGGCACATTGCAGGTGCTGCAAAGAGTACTTTTGACTAACATCAAAGATTGAAACAATAATAATTTCATGAACTTTAAACATACCCTGACTTAGGAATGGAAAACAGAGGTAATACAGAAAGCTTGAGTCAAGTCTGGTATCCCACATGTGACCCAGAGGGTGACAGAGCTAACAAGAAACAAGAATACAAAGGATTTGTTCAGATAAAATCACTTTAGCTAGCAGATCTAGGAGACTCTTGTAATACCCTCTGTATGGGAGAAATAAAGATGCCTTGTTGAAGTTTCAAGTAGTTTATATATTACATTCAACAGGTCAGTTATTTAAAGGCAGTTACATGCAATGGTGGGAGGACCCAGGGGAGCCAATTGGAGGAAAATCTGGGAGCCAATCCCAGACCTTAGAGATTAGTCCCTTATTTCAATATTCCTAACAGACCCCTGAGGTTTTACCAGCTCAGCAGCATTTGGAACCTCATTCTTAGTTGCAAAGTTTTTATTTTTATTTTAATAAGCAAAATGTGACAACACACCATGAGTTACCACTACAGAACTATATTAAAAAAAAAACACTTTCACCTGAGATTCATCAGGTCCATCTACTAGAACACTTTAATCACTAAAAATGCTTGCTTTTTACAAGGCTATCACCAGACTTTATTAGCTTGTTTTGTAACACATGTAATATGAGAGTCTGTGTTTGTTTTTGTTTGAATTGCATTCATTGGAGCTAATAATGAAAACTTTATTACAGAGCTTTTCCAGTCTGACTTTTCCTTAGCAATGCTTGTATCTCGTGTAATATGAGAGGCTGTGCCCACTTTTACAGGGCTCATATAGGATCATAGGAGGTTACTTGGCTAATGACCCTGGTGCCCTTACAAGCCTAACCGAGAGTGTATCATCAAAAAGAAACCTCAGTAAGCACCTGTCGCTCCTGTCAATGAGGGACACAGGTGGAGCCCCTGGGAAAAATTTGTGGTTTCCCATCCACTCATCAAGGTTGTGCTTGAAGAGGGTCAGCAAGGTACTCTGTTTGGTGTGTATGGGAAGTCTATTCCAGAGACTGGGCAGCCTCTGGATGACAAACCTGTCTCTCCCGCAAGTTTTGTTAATGTTGCATATTAGATTCAGGCCTTTCTAGTGGGTAATGCGCGAGGAGTTAGACTTACGAATATGGAGCATCTCTAGTAGGGCAGGGTCCGAGATTGCCTTATAGGCAAGACACAGATCACCTCTGAGCAACCTGTACGATACTGAGTAGAGTGAGAGTGATTTGAGCCTGTCCACAAAGGACAGGTGTTGGAGGCCACGGATTCTCGTTGTGAGGTATTTCTGTGGTGTTTCCAGGTGGTGCAGATGTTTGGAGAGGTACATACCAAATGGGGGGCATTATACTTTATTAGTGGTCTAATGAAGGGTAAATTAGAGAATGCTTTGGCTAGACATATACAGGAGCAAACGGATCATATATTTAAGTTTGAGGCAATAGACAGTATTGTCCCTGATGGGAGAAGAGGGCCTCAATCTTTGTACCTAGAAAGATTGGAATTGATCTGGCAACTACAAACAAGAGCTTGCCAGTTTCCTGGCCTGAAGGAAGTTTATTCTATCACCTGTGTATTAAAGTTGAGAAACTTATTGAGGTAGTAACTTGCTTGGTAAATATATAACAAACTTGATGAATCTGAACTGGGTGGGGTCAAGTGCTTGGAAATTGCCTATGTCCTTATTTATGAGATCCATAATAATATGCTCCATGGCTTTACAGATCAGTCTCGTCAAGCTAATGGGGTGATAATTTCCAGGGTCAATAGTGGCACCACCTTTGCACAAGGGGATGACAATGGTATTTCTCCACTCTTCTGGGATGAAGCCTGTACTTAGGCTGAGGTTGAATAGTGTGCTCAGTGGCGAAGCCAGTTCTTGGTGAAGATAGTGCAATATATATAGCCTGGGATACTGTCAGGTCCCATGGAAGCTGTGTTCTTTGCCTTGGATAGGGCCTTTAGCGCTTGATCTGTGGAGCTGTGAGGTGCAGGACAAGTATCAGGGATGTTGAAAGGGCCTTTGGGGGGGACAGGGGGCTGAAGTTTGGGCTGAACCGGATCAGTGTAGGTGATACTGTTAAGTACTAATTCAGAGCAAACCTGGACATTGCCATGGAGGTTCCTGACATAACTGAAGAAGGCTTTGTGGTTTTCCTTTGTTTCAGAGGCTAGTTTTGATTCATAATTGGCTTTGGAGGTTTTCACTAGTGATCTAATTTGCTTGTTGAGGCTAAGGAGGGAGTTTTTCCAATCTGGAATTTGTTCCTTTTTATCCTTGGACAACAGTTTCTTCCTTTTGTTGTAAAGTCTGTTAACAGAGGATGTCCACCAAACAGGTTTGTGTTTCCTTGAGGAGCAGGTTTTAGTTCTGTTGGGTATGGCTGAGTCCATGGTGTTGTACAAGTGCTTGTATACTGCATTGGTGTACTATTCAGCATAGTTGTCTGCATCCTCTGAGGGGGGTGGTGGTGTGAAGCCACAGATACCCTCCCTTAGGAGGTTGTAGTCAGCTTTTCAGAAGATTTTAGCTTGATTAGTGCTGGGGGTGTATAGAAACTTTGAACAAGACATTCCAATGATCCTATCTCACCAGGGAAGAACATACAATGAGAGCGGTGCAGCAGTCACCCATGTTAGTGAACTCCAAGTCCAGAATGTTATCTCCCCTTGTGGGAGATGAGACAAGCTGGCCTAGTGCATTAGAATTGATGAAGTCAAGGAATTGTTAAGTGAGTGCATTAGTGCAGGAATAGTTCACCCAGTTTATGGTGGAGTAGTTGAATTCACCAAGGAACAGGGTGTTAGGGGGTATCTTGATGGAGTCAAGTAGATCCAGGTAAGAGGAGTGGGTGTTCTGAGTCATGGATGGAGTTCTATAGCTGGCTGTAACTTGGATGGGTGTCTTGCCAACTGTCAAGCTGCACCTGGAATAGTTCCAGTGCATCATGCTGGCAAACCAGTCTGGAGGTGTGCTTGTCCTTAATGAAGATAGAGACTCCACCACCCTTAGTCTTCCTGACGTCATTTTGGGGTCGGAATGTGTGGAATGAGGTATAGCGTGGTAAGGCAGGGGTGCTCTCTCTAGCCCTGAACAATGTTTCTGTGACCACACAGACATCAGCATCTTCCAGTGCAAAAAAATCCTCCAGTGAGTGCATTTCCAGGTCAAGGCTCCTAGCTTTAAGCAGCATGATCTTCAATTTGCAAATATTTGTCTTTGGGACATTGCCTAAAAAAGACACAATGGGGGAGGTAAGAACCTTAGCTGGGATCCGGAATTCCAGTGGTGAAGGCCATCTCTGACAAAGCATCGGAGCCTGTCAAACATGTCATCCCAGGCAGACAAATACTGGATCCCTTTGGATTGCCACCAGAAACTAAGCCAAATGTCGATGTCAATTATTTTTGTTGGTATGGTGGTAACCTTCTTGGTGAAGGTAGGATGCTGCTTAGGGCTAGGCTCATACCTGCCTGGGACACATACTCTGAGAGCTCAATCATGTCTCTCATCATATAGTAAAGGGAGGTACATCTCAAGTCATTCACACCAACATGGGCAATGACGGAGTCATACTTGTACTTGATATGGAGAGACTTAAGTGCATGTGTGATTTTGTGGATTCTGGCACCAGATAGACAACTGACCATGACCTTCTCCTTGTCGAGCCTGGTGAGGGGGACATCAGTGCGTCTCATAATTGCGTTGCCAATGACTAGTACATTTGGTTTATTGTTATGCCTTGTGGGCTGTGATGGTTTGTTGTTTTGCCTTATGGGCTGTGTTTGTGAGACACTGGTATGTCGTCTGCTGTGTGTGATGTGTTTGGTGTTGTGTGTGGAATGTTTGTGAGTGTGTTTTGGAGGTCTGTGCAGTTAAAATAAGTATTTATTGAGGACCTCTACATAGGAGGGTGTGTGTCATGCTTGGCTATGTGATGTGAGTGGTGTATTGTTTGTGGGGTAATCTCCTGTTTGTCAGGAGTACTGACTGTGGCATGAGAGAGCATGGATTCCAGGTTACTGATGTACACGCATTTCTTGCAATTAGAAGAATTACATGCTAGGAGAAGAGGGTTGTCAGTAAACATGAGGCAGTTGCTACACTGTTTCAATATGCCCATGTCAACCAGGCTGGCAGGAGAAACTGATGGGGAAATTATCCAGACATTCCGAATGCTGAATAAAGTGCAATTTTTTTTTATTAAGTGGAGAGGGAGGAAACAGAAGATAGCACAAAATTAAAAAAATAAGGGGGTTGGTCTTCCCGGATGTTCTCTCTGTACTCAGTAGACTGAGCTGATGAGATGGGACAGGGAAGAGTGTTCAAAATCAAAGAAGCAAAGGGGTAGTCATTCCCAAATAATCTCACTGCACTCGGTTGAGTGGGCAAATGAGATGGGAATGGCAGGAGTGACCAAAATCAATTTTACAGCAGGGCCGGGCAGTTCCAAATCCACCAGGTTTAAGAGTACAACACTTGGGTGGGAAGGCAAGAAAAACAAACAAAGCAGACAGAAGAGGCTAGCAATAAACAATGAAGCAAATATATAATGCAGTACATTGTAAATTAAGTACAAAAAGTATACCTTTCAGTTTGGTATATCAGTTATACAATCCAACACAGCCAGGTAGTTAGCTCTGCTATATTAGCTCTGTAGAATTTCATAGAATGTATCTCCTGAAAAGCAATCTTCTCTCGTATAGCAACAAGGTTTACAGTGCCTGCTTGTAAGAGGCTCATATACATGATTAATGTGACATTCTCCATTCTTCTTCCCAATAATGACAGAACTTTTTATATGCAGGGGAGGCAGCTACTTAGAGCTACATTAAGTGAGTCCCATTTTCATGCTTGCTACTATATTTATGGGCTGTCCAATTTTCTTTTAGTTTATTCTGGTGTTTTTCTTTGTATTTTTTCCTGTGTATTTTAGCACTTTCAGTTGATGTCTGATTACACTCTATTTCTAATTTGATTTCCATTTCCACTCCTTTCTGAAATGTTTCTGCTAAACTAAGTAAACATACCATCTTAGACTTTTTCTCTTCATGCTTTAGAACTTTCACTATGTTTGGATCTGATGAGGTCCGCAATAAATAATATATATATATATATATATATATTAATATATATATGCAGTCCCATTAGATAGTCATTTTCAAGGAGGCACATACTTAGGGAAGTGGTATGGATTGATTTTTATATATTATTTTATAAACATAAAACCCGCAGTAGTGGTGCTGCGGTAGCGTTGTCGCCTCACAGCAAGATGTTGTCATGTTCAATTCTCAGCTAGTGCATCTTCTGTGTGGAGGCATGCATGAATGGGTGTGCCTTCATTAAAGGTTGTGCGTCAGGGCTGGTAACTCGGAACGTAAAAATCCACTACCAAACATTAGCGGACCGGGCTTACGCTGTGGCGACCCCTAACTGGGATAAGCCGAAAGACACAACAACAACATGCATCAAGAGAAATAGTTTATAGTGGGGAAAAGTCACAGTGCTCATTTTTTAAAGAGCTCATGGATGTGCACAAGAAGGAGGAAAAATGTAAGTAAAGTTTGAGACCTCAAAATGTTCTGTATAGGCTTTCTGTGCCCATGGAATAAAAATCCACTAAGTGGTGTACTACAGAGTATAAAATATCTTTAATAGAAATAAGAATCGCAGATCTTTTTTGAGCTTAGGCAAACTGTGCCTATGGTGGAAAGAATACAGCAGTGTGGAGTGGTGCTCTAGGATAATAATTTTAATTGAACTATAAATTACAGAAATTTTATTAAATGCATGTCCAGTGGCTAGACTATCTTTACCTGGTTGCTGTGGGGTAGCTGCAGTGCGAGGGAGAATGTTCCAGGTCTCAGAGCATGGTTCTATAGTGTTCCAATCTGGGGACTTCACTATCAAGCTTCTTCCTGAATTTAGCAATTTGTGAGGGCTCTTCTGTTCAGAGTCTTCCTCTCTTAAGATTCCAGGTGGTGAATTAAGGGCTCTTGTGGTCAAATTCTTCCTCTCTTCAGATTCCAGGTGGAGAAGTTAGAGCAAATGATGGCTAGGTAGCTCTGTGCATAGCTAGATAAAGGGCTAGAAACTGGAAGGGATCAGGTGGAAGGGCAGTTAACGAATCTCCTGAAAGAGAGGGTGGTGTCCTGGGGCCTAGGATGGGGTTAGATGATGTAAGAGGCTGATATAATCAATATGGGTGTGGGCTGTAAATCAAACTAGGAGGCCAATGTTTGGCCTCCTTTTCTCACTCCTAACTACAAAAGGAAAACCCAAGTCCCATATAAGCAGTAACTGAAAGTTGCTGTTTAAGTTTGTGCACATTATAAGGCAAAAAGCATGTTTAAACTCATGACAGTTACTGTTTAGATTTGGACCCATCTTAAGATAACAAATAAATATTGACCACAGCATGGTGATGTTTCTTGTCTACACTAGACCAGATCTAATAAAAAATATATCTGGTTTAAGAATTTTTCAAATGACTACTAAGGTTTCTTAAACAATGAGCTTGTATTATTCAGCGGTGACCATGTATTAGACCCCCACCACAACCTGTTGCTGAACAATTTATCGTCCTCCTTAGCACTTTAAATAATACATACGTTAAATTCATCCCCAAATAAATTTCTGCAGTAAACTTAGATGGTGGAGTTACAAAGTCAACAATTTATTAAAACAAAAGAAAAGAAAAGAGTGCACAAAGCCTTCAAACTTTGCTGAACATAATGCAAGAAGACTTAGGTCAGTCTCAGTTCAATTCTAGGTAAAGAAAAAAAGATTTCCTCCCCCTTACCTTCCATTTAAGTATGTACAGTCCACCCTCTTTTGATAACCTAGCTACTCTAACTCAGTTTCTTCCTACTCTTTCTGACCATATCTTCTCTCCATTATCTCTTAACTCCTGATTCTTTAACCCACAACCCTCTTCTCACAACTTTACTTGCATGCTTAATTTGGCTTGCATATTACCAGCTTTTCTGCACTCAATCTCGAACAGTCTTTCTTAAACCCATATAAAAATTCTCTAACATTAATGTTCCCCCACCTCCTCTTTATATACAACCCTAATTAATACTTCAATTCTATATCCTTGCTCTCCTATCCTGCTCTGATTTGCTGTTTACATCTCCCACACTATCACTATCAATGCCAGACCTTACAGGTCAACCTCCTTTCTGCTTCATTTATCCCAACATTAGTACAATAACATAGTTGAATGCAAATCTTATAAGTATACTACTGATCTTTCCAAAGGCCTTTGAACTCCTTAATTATAACAATGTTTTTCTTTTTATTTATTTACCTTCTGTTGACATGGTAGCCCTAATAAGCTAGTCTCCTCTTTTAAGGGGAGACCCTAGGTGGCATTTATACTATTAGGGGGAACTTGGCCAGGGCATCAGGGAACTTCCCCAACTTTGCTTTTGATAAGTGTTATGAGGTCTTTACATCCGCCTGAGCTACCACCAACTCAAGTAGGTGAGACCTTGATTTAACATCTCATCCAAAGAACAGCACTCTCAGTAATGCAGCACAATCTAATGCAGCACCTCAGTGTCAGCAATTTGAAAAACAAAATAAGCCAATTACCTGTGGTGGGAATAGAAACTACAGCCTTCTGATCACTGAGCCCCAAAGTCAAGTGTATTAGCTACTGACACTACTGTGACATACATTTTATGTTCTCTACTGCATAACATTTGTATGCACAAAAAACTGTCTCTGACATAATACACATATTTATCATTTGTATTATGTCAGATGTTCTGTTTTTTTTCCTGGAGCTTTTCTCCCCAGGCCTCCATTGAAAGGGGGTTTGCCCATTTGGGCTTAACCCCTAGTAAACAAATACTAGTTATAAAAAAAATTAAAAGTAAATGAAGGGCAGCTGCACCCAAAATTAACTTGCTAAACCATCAAAAGAAGCTAAGTTATATTCAAGGTAAAAGCTGCCATCAAGTTCAATGATAATAATAATAATAATAATAATAATAATAATAATAATAATAATAATAATAATAATAATAGTAATAATAATAATAATAATAATAATAATAATAATAATAATAAGGCCTTCTACAGCCACAACTGAAAAATGAAGAGGAATGAACAAGAATGTTGTTTGCTACAGCAAAAATAATAGCATAATAGAGCCATCAGCTATAGCTAAACACTAACATATAAATATGGAGCAGAATACGTGCAACAAGAAAGAACCCTATCCAGTCTACCTCCAGTAACCTCCTGCATCATGATTTCACCTCAAATTCCATCCCAGATTGTCATCTCTGCCATTATTAAGGTCAGAAACTCCAATTCCATGAGAGCATATGAGCATTGTGTCAGTAGTGAGTGCATGGGGGTATTACTGTACAGAAATTGATGCAAAGGTTTATAGCTCTGTTTATAGAAACACAGGAGCATAAGAACAGTAATAGGCAAGCGATCATCATCATCATCATCATCTCTCTTCTTTTCTATTTTTCTACATGGGGTTAGGGTGTCATGTTAACTGTCACCATCTCTCTCAATTCAATGCCACACTCCTGCCTCCTTCAGCACTCATGCCTGACTGTCACAGATCTTCTTTCACACAATCTATCCACCTCTTTGCTGGATACTCTTGTTTACTCTTACCTTCTTCCTGTCTGTCTCAAATCTTCTTCACCAGATTGTCTTCTGCTTTTCTGCACATGTGCTCAAACCATCGTAATCTTTCTCTTTGATCTTTTCTGCAATTGGAGCTAATCTGACGTCTGCTCTTATGTCCCCATTTCTTCGTCTGTCCCACAGTGTGCATCCTACCACCCTTCTCAGAAACTTCATTTCCATCACCGCTAGCTTTCTTCTCCACTTTGCCTTTACTGCGCAAGTTTTTGTACTACACAGTAATACTGGTAGCACCACTGTTTTGTACACCTTACTTTTCAGCTTCTTAGGCATTCTTCTGTCATATACTACACCTAACACTCTATGTCAGTTGGCTGCAGCCCCTCTAATTCTAGCTTTGACCTCTTCGTTCAGACTTCCCTTCTCCTCAACCACAACTTCCAGATACTTGAAGCTGTTAACCTGTTCCACTATCTTTTCTTCTATCTCAGTTCTCAGCTTCTTCTGATTTTCCCAATTTGCTGCCATTACCACTGTCTTATCTGTACTTAGTTTCATCTCATGCGCCTTCAGCTTTTCATTCCATTTCCCTATCCCTTGCTGAAGTTCTTGTTCAGAGTCTGCCTGTAATGCCACATGATCTGCATACAGCAACTTTGTTGATCTGTCCCCTCCGAACTGTTTGCTAATGTAGTCCATCACCAGTATGAACAGCAGTGTGCGCAGAGCTGAACTCTGGTGCACACCAACTCCCACTGGGAACCCTTCTGTGAGACTGAACACTGTTTGTACTTGAGTCATTGGGTCCTTGTACATAGCCTGCACTAAGACTTTGAACCACTGCAGTACTGCCCAAATCAGCTTTTTTGGGACCTTGTTATATGCTTTCAACAAATCTAGGAATGCCCAGTTGGACTCTTTCCTCATCTTTAACTTCTCCTCAACTATCTGTCTCACTGCAAACTTCGGGTCAGTTGTGCTGTATCCTGATCTGAAGCTGAACTGCTCAACTTACATCTTGCTTTCTACTATTCTGCATATCAATTGACACAATAAGATGCCCAGCTATATTTACCTTTAAGCAGACATACTTAAGAGTTTAGTTATTCCTCCCTTTTCAAGCCCTTAATATTTATAATCTTTTCTGGCAGTATTTCTGTCATCTTCTAAGGAGACAGAATAGTCTCTAACTATCAGAGAAGATTATAAACAGTGTTTTGAACACTTACATACAGCACTCACACGACTATCACTATGAAGTCACCTGTCTTACATTTTCATCTTGTACTTGTGCACTTGACATTGATTTTGTTAAGATGCATTTATTCAGTGTGTGGCACTTGTCCTTGTACATGGACAAACTGCCATTCTATAGGACTATGGGCAATCTGGCTAGAAAGATTAATGCTGGTTTCTTTTAAAGTGTTCCCATCAAGGCCTATGCCTGACAGGAGCCTATACTTAATACGCTATTGATTGATAACTTCAAAACTAATATTACTTATAAGATCTTTTAGGTAACCCCTGTCAAGGAATGAGCCAGCTTATTAATTTCAGCCACCAAATCTTCTTTCATCCTAGCTAATCTAATACAGTGACCTCAAACTAAACTCTTTTTTGATTCAAGGAGTGTGAGCTAGAAAAGTGCAAGTAAGCATTACTGAATGTAAGAGATATTAGAAATGAAGCCAACCTCAGAATGTGTAATGTGTGTGTCCAACAAATTAATATGGCTTTTGTTAAAATTGTAAGTAAATTTCAAGAAATTAGTTGTACTGTGGAAGTAATCTATAAAATTTTGAATGTGTAGATCAAGTCCATCCTGTAAAATAAAGATGTTTACGGGTTCATGTGTTATTAGGCTAGCTGCCACTGTCATTCAGGTATCTCACAGATAACTTGCAATTTTAAAGCATCCCAAATTGAGTACATTTGCCAGTTCCCAACCATATAAAACCATGTTTGGACACATCGGGGAGCAAACTGCACCTGTTGCCACACCCTTAGCAGCCCCCTTAATACAGATGAGGTAATAAGAGATCTGGGGACCCAGGTAAATAGTAATCTCTCCTTTGACAATCATATTGCCAAAGTAGTTAGGAAATCCTTCTATGTAGCCTATCTAATTACTAAAGGGTTCGCATCTAGAAATAAAGAGGTTATAGTGCCCCTCTACTTGTCACTCATCAGACCCATCATAGAGTACAATGCCCCATTTGGGATGTACCTCACAAGACACTTCCAACAGCTGGAAAGACCACAAAAGTACCTCACCAAGAGGATTATTGGTCTCAAACATATGTCCTATGCAGCCTGACTGGAAAAACGCCAGCTGTACTCAGTGGCATATCGCTTACTCAGAGATGATCTCTGCCTGATTTACAAAGCCACGTCCAACTCAGAGCTGATGGACATGCTCCACCTAAAGAAATCAAAGTCACTGCGAGCCATTCACTCTAGTGAGCTAAACCTCACCACAACAATAAATAGAACATGCTGGAGGGATAGATTCCTGTCACAGAGACTCCCCATACTTTGGAACAAAATTCCTAACTACATTAGGCAGAGCCCCTCACTAACACTCTTCAAGAGAAACCTTGACGAGTGGATGGGTAACAGAAAGTACACCCCTGGGATCACTTCATTGTCTTTTCTTGAGAGAGGCTCAGTTAATTAATCAATGGGGCGGCGAAAGCTGACACACTCTGGCTAGGTTTATAAATGCCCTCGGGCAGATAGCCTAGTACTTACCTATGAACCTATAATCAAATTAATCTCATGCCCATTTAGGAAGTTGCATGTTAGTGACCTTTGTGGAAAAACATAGTGTCTTCTTCCATAGGTATACAGGTAAGGAGGTCTACAACATCAGTTGTTAGAAACCCCAAAATGTTATGCTACAAACTTGGTTTCCACTTACCTAAGAAGTCCCTATAGTCCTTTAACATATGGGTGTGTCAGTGAAAAATAGGTTTTATGAGTCTGTCAATATATTCTGTCAGTGGATAGGGTTTAGACCCCTGGGCTGAAACAATGGGTATGAATAGTGTATGCTAAATATTTTTTTCTGTACTTTTGGGATCCAAAAATGGTAGAGATCACAAGTGTAGGATTCTTCAAAAAATTCAGTATATTGGGTGAGATTCTCCCTTCTAAAAATGTCATCGAATGGTAAATCAATCTTATAGGCTATGTGTATTTCATTACAAGACACCCTGGTGTAGCTCCTCTAATCTTACAAAATATTGAACATAATACCAGAAGAATTGATAGCATCAATGATGAAAATGCCACTCCCCCTTATCAAGTTTCATAACATAGATCGATTTGTCTTCCTTGATAGAGTCTTGAATAGACTGTTCTTAGTGAGGTTGTTTAATAAAATTCCTTTTTCTACATTCTTATTTGTAGGTATCATCTTCATAGGCTTTCTGAAATGCCTGTATAACTGGATGTAAAACAGGACTGAACATACTTTCCCTTTTGAGACATGGGCACTAATATTTTATAGTAAACTCATTTGTGTGCAATTGATTAAAATATACTGATAAATTAAGTTTTCTAATATATAATTAAAGTTATAGTAAAGAATCAGAGATGTGAATTTGTCATCATGGGATGAATATAAAGCCCTTTCAGAAAGTGAGAAGTGGTCTAGTATTACAGTCACGTGACTATAATCAAACATATTAAAAACATTGTGGGAGAGCATAATACCATCTGTATCAGATACAATTATCTCATCCTCTTCCCTCTCTCCCTTCTTCTGAAGTTTTGCCTGAGAAAGGTGGATTCCACATGTATTGTGTGTAATTCTGTGTTTGTGATCTTGTGTTGATGGACTGGACCGAACGACTCACCAGTCGCTCAAACCTCAGAAGCGGAGGCAAATCCATACAACTATATACATCAAACTTATTAAATAGTAATTTCCATAACCAAAACATTTGTCAAATAATTTCAGAGTGATTGATTGGGCAAGTAAATTTGCATTGCCTTTGAACTCATTTGCAACAGCTGCTGAGGAAACCACTAATAACAAGTAATTTGACTAGAGTCACAGCTTTAAACACATTTTATTAATAACTCAAGGATTCTGAAATATATGTTACAAGAATTAAATTTTCCTTGAGTGAAGTGTTATAGCAAAAGCTGAAAACATATTTGCTTTTAATTACTACATTTTAACTGTATTATCCAGAACTTTACAGAACTTTTTTACAGAAGGGCCTTTAAGAGAAGCCCTACTTTTACTGCACAAAACTAGTGCTTATATGTTAACAGTATTTACATATATTGCTAAACTGCATATAGGAGTGAATATACAACTGAGTATATTGTTTAAGCACATTAAAAGATACATTTATTTCACTGTACATGTAGATAAGATACACTTTAAAAAGTAGATGTTTAGGCATTTATATAAAGAAACGTAGCAAATGATGTTTCCAGTGACTAATATAACATTAACACATTGATCAGTTCTTATTTAGATAACTTATATACCAAGAGAAAGAAGCTACTTACAACATAGGTTTATAGGTTCATAGGTTCATACTAGGCTATCTGCCCTAGGGCATTTATAAGCCTAGCCAGAGTGTGTTTGGCTTTCGCCACCTATTTTAAATGAATTTTTCTATGCCCTTTTTCGAGGTTAGTATACTGTGCCTCTGTCTAACAGTGACACAGAAGTGATACCTGGGGTAAACCTATGATCTCCCATCCACTCATCAAGATTCCTCTTGAAGAGAGTCAATGAGGGACTCTGCCTAACCTGGACTGGGATTTTATTCCAGAGTGAAGGGAGCCTCTGGGTTATGAATCTGTCCCTCCAGCATGTCTTATTTATTTCAGTGCTGAGGTTCAAGTCTCTCGAGCGCGTAGCTTGATGGGATTTGGATTTTTCTGTGTTGCAGCATGTCCATTAATTCTGGGTTGGACATGGCTTTATACGTCAGGCACAGATTGCCTCTGAGCAGGCGGCATGCCACTGAGTAGAGCTGGAGTTTCTTTAACCATGCAGCATATGGCATCTGTTTGAGCCCTTTGATTCTCTTGGTGAGGTACTTTTGGGGTCTAAGTATACAATAGTGAACATATTTGATATTAGCTGAATGGAAACACCTTCTTTTGCTCCAAGGCCACTTCACTGAATGTTTTTTTTATTTTACCTTCCTGTTTGGACTAAGCAGCTCTGTTTTCCCTCTCTACACTCAGGCTCACTCTGCTCCCCTACCCTACCACTAAATTTCCATACATCCTATATTGCCTAAACTTATACATCCACAGTTACACCAATTTTTGGCTACTAGCCAATTAAATCAAACATCTAAATAACATATACCGGAATTCCATCCTCAACTATCAATTAACGTTTTACCACACCCTCACCCTCATTCAACCATGGCCTTTATACACCTAGCAGTCCTGATAATTCTTTCTTTCCTAGCCCACCTAACCCACCATCCCAACCATATCCATGCAAGCCATATTTTCCCACCACAATCACTTTTTCAACTGCTTAAGCTATCAACAAAAACAGTGCTGTAACACAACCCCCAGTAACTCCATCACTCAACTCCTCTTCTTTCATTCATTGCTTCAAATTTAAGATCCAAACTCTTTAGAGACCTTAAAACAAAAATACACTTCCAAAAAATCTATAATCCATACCCCTCAACATACATACCATATCTTATCAAATTAACATTAGATGGTTGAAAAACTAAATGCAGATGTGTTGATGTCTGCTGCTTGCTGGTGCCTTGTTAAAATAAAAAGTCTGATTAATGCACTTAACTTTGTAGACTATTAACCTTTTCAGCACTATATTATACACAGTACTAATAAAATAACTTGTCTATGTAACAGACGACACGTACAATACTGTACAGTTTACATCTTTTCATGTCTCAGATTAAGCTTTTCAGACAGCACGGGTGATGTTCTGCAGTATACAGATCTAACAAGAAATCAGATCTAACACCATTCAATTTTACTGTCCTTATATACACTTTTTTTTCGGATCCTGTCCATGAGAACAGTCTGTTAATGTTAATTCTTTTGATGTTTTGCAATCTGTCTAGGGAGTCATCATTGTCTCCAGCCTGGTAGTGAGTTGTTCATTACTTGCACCTGTGTCTCATGAATTAAGGAGTTATCCTTATCAGCATTTTCCCTTGAAGTTGTACCAAAACCACACTTGCAAACCAGACTACCTTAATGAATTATGCAATCTCTCCCACTTATAAAAATAAACATTTCTTCAGAATCTACAACTTTGCAACTAAAGGATCTCCCTTTAGATGATTCTATTGCAGAATTCTCCAGAATCTTCTTTATCATTCTAAACAGTGTACCCCCCCCCAGAACAAAATGTGTAAAACCCATAATAACAGCTCCTTGGCTGACCAGAAGCACAAAACATCTAATGAAACTCAGAGACAAGGCCTGGAATTCTTGGATCAAAAATAAAACATAACACAATCTGCAAATATTTTGGCAACTCAGTGTTCACACTATATACCAAATAAAAAACAGATAAAAAACCTACTGTTCTAATCTACAGTACAAAACCTTCAATACCCAAATACATTCTGGTTAGGTATTAACAAAATCCTCAAACCAGGCTATGCCATTCAACCCATACCCACAGTGTCCAACAATATAGAAAACACTGACAGTCTTACTTCAATATGTACTTCATAAACACGGTCAGATCCCTAATCAAACACCAAATGCCTCCCTCCAGCCACCCCATCCTCAACAACAGCTGTGACTTTGCCCTCTTTTCATTGCAACCAGTTCCCACCTCAACTATTAAAAACTTCTATTAAAACTAAAACCCATCACACTAGCATCTGACAATCTTCCCATCAAATATATACAAAAGGCTGCTGAGGTTATAGCCTATCCCATTTTCATGCTCATAAACTACTCTGTTTCAGAAGCATATGTCCCAACACTAAGGAAAAAAATGTATGCCCTACCACTACATAAAGAATGAGATAACACTGAACTTAATAACTAATGCCCTAATGCTATTATGTCTCCTTATCTAAAATTCTTGGAAAATGCATTCAGTCCCAGTTCTCTTAACACCTTGCCAAAATAACCTTCTCTCCCCTCCCTACATGGCTTTCACCCCATCATAGCACTACTACAGCCCTCCTACATTTCACTAATACTATAAATACCAGTAGGAATGAAGGAAGGCTAGTATCTACCCTCTTTCTAGACCTTTCCAAACCCTTCAACAAAGTCTCTCACCCTCTCAGGACCTCTCAGCTCTATGGTTTGATTTAACCTCTATAGCATGCTTTAACAGCTATCTTGCTAACATATCACAAGCCGTAAAATGGCCCAAAGACTTCTCCCCTGTCCTCCCGGTTTCCTTTGGCTACCCCCAAGGGTCCACTCTTGGTCACATTCTTTTCAACATCTTCATTAATAACCTCCAAGATGCCTCCAAATCAGCCATAATAATTCAGTATGCCAAAGAGTCCACTCTCATGTGAAGCACCCAAAACCTTAACAACCTGCAACAAATCACTTAAGAATCCTTCTCATCTGATGAAGCCTGGCTAACATACTCAGAACTTCTTAACCCTCCCAAAAGCATACTCTTTACTCCAAGACATTTCTCAGCCCAGAAACCTTCCCTTGATATTGTATCAGCATATAACACTAACAATGAAATAGTCCCACATACTGAGCTGCTTGGCACCTATACTGAAAATAGCTTAAAATATGACTACCACACCCAATATACAGCAAGGAAAATTCACCAGAAATTGATTCCCTATTTAGAGTAAAAAATGTACTTACTGATCAAATCAGAAAACACTTAGCCTTTATCCTACCACTCCTACCACTTCTCTACTCAGACCCTGTTTCACCAACTTACAAATCTCTCAGTTCTCAAAACTCAAACAGTGATATCACAAAGAAGCAAAGTTTGCAGCAAATCACCCACAAAAATCCCACCACTGTCTAGCACACAAAGAACTAAACTGGATCGAACTGCCACTCTCACTTACTGTCTTACTTCCAACTTGTGACTACTCATAACCTCAACTAAATCTACAAACTGTCCATCTCTATCAGCTCTAATCCAGCTATACAGGCCAAATAGTCCTCTTCGCTCAACCCAAATGCTGCTCCTCCATCTCAATAAATGCAGTAATACATATGTCACAATCTACTCTCAAACTATGGTACCAAAGCATGAAATCCATACCTATCTCTCTAAATATAGAATAACATCTCAAACATTTTAAACAGGAGCTAAAGTCACACCTACAGAATATCTGTCTCTGCCCCTGCACTAACCCTGGCTAACCCCCATAGACTAAACCATAATTGCACTCTTATTTCTTCCCTTCATCTACTTCCTCTCATCTCTTTCTGTCAACCCTTCTTCTCCATATTCTTATCCAGTCACCATAACTGATTACTACCCTCCACTTTCCCACTCACTTCATCCTTCTTACATTCACTTATAGAATCTTCTTTTATCCTTCATCACTGCCTCCTTCACCCTTTCAGTCATTTCCAGCACTTCTTTGATCAGTTTTTAGTGTACTACACTGCTGACTAGAAAAAAAAGCAAAAAGGGATGTTGGTTTTATGTAACTTTATGTCTATTTTATGTCTTTATTATGAAATTGTTTATTGAAGTGTACAGTGCTGCTAGTCCACTGAAATTTGTCCGCATATTGAATTATCGTTGAAAGATGTGCATCAGGGCTGGTAACCCAGTACGTAAAAATCCACTACCAATCATTAGCGGACCGGAGTTCCGCTGTGGCGACCCCTAACTGGGAAAAGCCAAAAGACACAAACAATTGAATTATGCTCATCATCTGCCTCTGCTCAAAACAACAATCTGTATCTGTGCTTTATTGCACTATCTGCAATGAATACATTGCTACGCAGACTGTTCAAAATGCTATTGAATAATTTCTCTATACAACGTATAAATGTTTACATGTCTTTATTCACTAGACTATGATTACACTTGTAAAATGCTTTTTTTTCTATACTATGCATAAATCTATAATATGTATCATAGGGGGCTCTGTGCCCAGTCAAACATTTCTGGTCATGAAATGTAATAAACGAATAAATAACTACATTAATTTAGGAAATCACTTAGGAAGCTCAGTGTTGAATATGAAATTAAGGTATTTAATAAAACCAAAAATAACTAAAAATATTTATTTAACTGTGTCAGTAAGTTAAGAACAAATATCCAAAAATGTTCACAGCTAGCCCACAATAATCCTGCCCCACTTTGACCCAAAGAAAATAGCTAATATCTTAGCTGATGAATTTAGTATAAATTTTACTACACCAACAGTTATAGCTATTCCACAGTTTCCACAGTCCCAGCCATTTTAACTACTATAGCACAAGTCTTGTCAGCCCTCTCAAAAGCTAAGAACAGTCATATGTCTTAAAATCTAAGAGCAAAAAATATGTACAAAGCCAAAATTAGTGGGGGGACAAAGGCTCAGAATCTAGTACAGATTTTAAATATTGCTCTTATAAACTTAGAAATGTGCTAGAATAACACGTTTTGCATTAGCATGCCTTTTCTGAAGTATATGAAGTCTGAAACCTAAATTTATATCATTATTTAGTGACGTCAGTCCTCAATAATTTGCAAGAAAACCACACATTTTATGAGGAACAGACCTATAATCTGGATACTCTCTGAAAATTTGGAGATATGAGAACACTTCATCCATGAGCCCTGATAATGTGCCTGGTTGCCTGTTTAGCAGTACCAAATATGGCTTATATGGACCCCTGCTTAACCTTTTTAATCTGAGCCTCTTCACTGGTTACCTTCCTGAAGCCCAGAAAACAGCCACAGTAATGGATATACACAAGGGAGCCTAACCACAGACCATGGTCACTATAGACCCATTAGTCTCACTAGTTCATATGCAAAACTAAGTGACATATCATCTTAGATCTTACTAATATGCTCAGTAAAATCTCTTTACCCTGAACACTCATAAACTTAGCCTTGCCAAAGACATGTCCTGCCTCTTTAACTCATTAACTTCTTTGAAAAAGTCACTGAAGCAATAAATAGTATCTGTACAGTGCATACAGCATATCTGGACCCAGTCAAGGCCTTTGGCATGATTTCTAATGCATGCATTATTGACAGACTTGCAAATTAGTGTATATATCCTTATGCTGAATGGTGGATAACTAACTAGTTCTCCAAAAGAATCCATGTGGTTAGAGAGTCACAGATGCGACGACTTCAAGCAAAAAAGTTATCAGCGGTATGCCACAGGGATTAGGGCTGGGCCCTCTCATATTTAACTTTTATTTCTTAGAACTTCAGGCCAGCACTGTTAGTCTATGTTAATATTTGGTGTAAAGGAGTGCATGACAACTTAAATACCTTTTAATAGTCTTCATATATTTTATATATAATTACTGTTTCTTTTCAGTTTTCTATAGAATTGGTCTTTATGTAAATTTCATGGGTTTCTGTGAAAGGGCTGCCTCATGAGTGGTTTTCTTAGTCAGATGTAATTTTAACATTTTATTATTATTTTTAAGTAATCTCAGCTTCATTTGAAATTATTTTAGTAGTTTATTGAGTGTTATTTTTTTTTAGTTTAGTTATGGTTTTCCTTACTTTAATATTAGTGTTAATGCATTTGAGTTTATTTTGCTAGTCATTTTATTTTCTGACTGGCAGTTTTTGGTTGCTGTTTTATCTTATATTTTTATATTTTTGTTTATTTTTTTATTTTTATATTTTTTGCTTTAATATAAATTAATTTCAGTTTCAGAGTGTGCATTTGGTGAACAATAGTGCTTTTTGGGACTATGTTTGTAAGAAGGCAGCATTGTTATTATTAATACACACACACACACACACACACACACACACACACACACACACACACACACATATTTTTTCAGGATACTTTGTTGACTGCACATTTCATTGACAGAGTTACTCCCAGACTGTTTTGCTTTTCAACTGCAGGAGATTTCAAAAGTAGGAACAGTGACTGTTCTATTAGTATGTGGAATATGCTTGGTGTTACACTAAGTGGGTTTGGTCATGTCAAAACCTTTAGGCATTATGCATGGGAGTGTGTATGGGAATGTTTGCGAGTTAGGATTAGAGTAAAAACTTAGTAAGGTGGGAGGTTCAGAATTTTGAATGTGATGCTATATGTGAACTGTGTATCTGAGTGCCTTATGCAGTGGAACTGTTAAGGTAAGAGTTTTTGGTAAGGAACTGTATATAACTGGGGTTAAAGATAGGGGTAGCATACATGAATAATGTGGTTTAGGAGTGAAGTACTTATCTGTACTAAATTTGAGATTGCTGTACCTCAGAAAAGTGGACATTCTCTGATAATATATTTTAATCTTATTGTATTTAAATTTTTACATTTCCAAAGACTGTACTTACAGTCTATATGTATGTATAGCTATATATATCTGTGTGAGTGTGTTTGTGTCAGGATATCATAAAATGCAAATATTGAACGGCAAATGATCAAACGTAACTTGTTGAGCACTAGCTGATCAAAAAGTGAAAAAAAATAAAATTCTTCATAGCAGTGGATAAGCTTCAGCTACACCCCTCTGCAAATCTTATATACTGACTCATAGATCACACTACAGTTGTAAAATGGCAAATTCCTAGATCCCTACTGTATTGAGATCTTCACAGAAAAAAACTGCTAGTACATGCAATAAGCTATTACATGCCCTTTCCAGTTTTCTATGGAACGGGTCATTATATAGATTTCATGGATTTCTAAGGGCTGCCTCATGGGTGGCTTTCTTTTTCTGTTATATACAGATACATAGATTTATAAATCCCTTTTTCACCCAGGATGTTTCCCCGGTCCTCCGCGTAGTGTGCTTGTCACTTGTACAAACTCACATAACAACACAGACTGTCCTTCCCTTCCCACAGCTATATTCTCAACTTATCTGGACTGCATTACACTGTGTTCCCAAGATACCCTCTCTCCAGTCAGCAAGGTCAAACTTTTCCTTTCTCCATAAAATATAGGTGCCAGCCTACAGTTTTTAACTACTCATTAATGGAATTTTTGTATTGTTAGTGGCTTGCACACTTGCAAGGACTTGACCCAAGAATGTCCTTATTCCCATTCTATTCTCATTTATATTTCCTGCATTTAGGTTTAGTTAAACCAGTTCCCCACTTGGGCCACTAGATAGCAGCATAATACAATGCAAAATAACATGTATTGCACTTGAAATTTTCCCATATAGATAACAAATTTATCTCAGACAAGTACGTTGCTTACTTGGTGCTGACCTTACAAGCCTAAGTGCCCTTGACTACCTTGAAGTGTTGTTCCTTAAAATTTATTCTCACCTTAAACTGTTTTTCAGCTTGAAAAGGGTAAGACTTACCTGCAAGACACAATCACATTACTGTACCTGATTGTTTTTTTTTCAGCACACGTGCCTGTTTCAGCTGGGCCAATCCACTTCATTCACCCTCGCTATGCTTGGTTTCACTTTGCTCCCCTACCCTATCCCCATTTCCCACACACCCCACTACCCCCACATTTATATTTACACCTAGCAACACCTATCACTACATCTAGCTACACCTATCACCTAATTAACCAATCACAAAAACCTAGCCATATCATCCAACTATTCTCCTCAACCTCTCCCTAAGGTAACATTCATCTGCCACTCTCCCCATCACTCCTCCACTTACAAGCTCTCCCTTGCAAAATCCTTATCAAAGTCTACAGTATACAGAAATTATTTCAACATGCTATTAATGCACATTGCTTCTCTTATTCACCTATCAACTGTTTCTATTCTCACTTTTTACCATACCCACCTACAAGTAACTTCACATTACACAATTACTGCTGCCTTTCACTGCAATATCAGTCTTGTAGCTCCATCTCTTCCTCTATCTTCACCCTATCACCCACTGACTACTCTCACTTCAAAATTCTACCTCACCCTTACTATACCAAACCCTCCCCAAAACTCAATAGGCAAAATCATAAAACTCTTGCAGTCCATGATCTACATTGCCTATAAACTATCTCACTTTGGGGATGTCCATCCTAACCCCAGACCAACTACTCCTACAAACCACCCCATCCCTCAATTTCTCAATCTCCCCAATAGCTTAAATCAACTCCCTATTAAAACAACTGACCTACTACTTCTAAATATAAACTGTAGAAGTATCTCCAACAAAATCCAGGACCTACACACCAATCTCTCACTATACTTGCAAGACATAGTGGTCCTAAATGAGACTTGGCTAAAGCTACACATCAATAACAATGAAATTATTCCTCCAGGATACAACATCCTAAGGAAGGATAGAAAGGAAAAAAGGTGGTGGCTTTGCTATACCTTTTAGGAATTACTTCACAGTACAAACATTAAACTTAAAATACCCTTCCCTGGATAATGCAGAAATAATGTTCACTCAACTGAATCTAAACTCCAGAAAACTAATAAACATAATTGGATGTTATATACCTCCTGGCAACAATATACCCACTCTAGAAAACCTACTCCATTGGTCCTGTTTATCTCTCCAAAATGAAACTATCATTTTGGGTGATTTTAATATTGATTGGTTATCCTGTAACTCACCCACTCCAACAAATCAAATTAATCTCCATGGGTTTACCCAAATCATCCAAACACCAACAAGAACTGACAAGGCAACAAACAGGGAATTAACCCTAGACTGGATTCTCACTAATAAACCATGCCACCCCTCTCTTGCAGGATGCCTACCAGATGGTTTAAGTGACCATATGCCAACCATCCTACTATGACAAAGTAATCATAATCCCAAAGACACTGTCTACCAATCCATTAGAAACAAAAATAAGTTTAACCCCATCAACTTCATTGTAGGACTAAAACATTGCAACTGGATACCCCTGAAATACCTGGAATTAAATGAGGCAGTTACCTACTTTAATGCCACCTTTCTATGTATACTGAATCTGCATGCCCCTCCCAGAACTATAGAAATCAGAGCTAATCCTACTTCATGGCTTACAAAAGAAATCAAACTCTTCCTCAAAGCCAGGCACAAAGCATGGGATAACTGGCATATTGCCAAGTCCCCAGCTGCAAAACAAAAATATCAGAAGCTTAGGAACAAAGCTAATAAGTTAGTAAAACTTGACAAGATTAATTACTACTCCAGCCTTCAAGGCAAGCACTAACATCACCCTCAAAAAGTTTGGGGAGCCATTAACAAATGATTGCTACCAGGCAATAGTGGCACTCCATCTCTCACCTTAGCAAATAACTCAGATAGCACTGCTACTCAATTTAACAGATTCTTTACTTAGACAATCTTAACTCTAGCCAACCAACAGAAAAAAACAACACAACCCCCCTCCTGTATACCCTTCACTCCTCACATAAATAATAGCACCTTTCAATTGCAGCCTGTCTCTTTAGAAAGGATAAAAAATATCTCAAAAATCTAAAGCCCACCACATTGGCTGCTGACAAATCACCAGACGAATTCCTAAAAACTGGTGCCAATGCACTTGCCTACTCTGTAGCCATTCTGATTAATAGATCCCTTTCAGAAGCCATTGTCCCCAAATTTTGGAAAATATCTCATATAACCCCCCTACATAAAGGAGACAACTCCACAGAACTTACAAACTACTGACCAATATCTATCCTATCCCCTTTAACAAAAATCCTTGAAAAGTGCATACATTTCCAAATGTTAGACTACTTGCATACACATAAACTCCTGTCAAACAGCACGGCATTTGCCCCTTCCATGGTACCACCACTGCCCTTCTGTCCTTCACCAATACAGCAAACACTCATATAAACAATGGTAAATTTGTTACTGCCACCTTTCTTGCCCTATCAAAGGCCTTTGATATGGTTAGACATGACAGTCTTATCAAAGAACTATCTGAATTTGCACTTTCCCAATCCTCCATAGCCTGGTTCCAAAACTACCTACCTGCCCATCAACAAGCAGTTCTGTGGAAACAAGAACTCTCACCACTTCTTCCAGTCACTCTTGGTGTTCCCCAGGGTTCCATATTAGGCCCACTACTTTTCACCCTCTACACCAACAAGATCTAGTCCACCATTCCCAATGTATCTGTCATGCAGTATGTAGATGATTCTACGTTAATTTGTGCAGCTTCCTCTCCACAGGAACTTCACACATCAACATCAAGTATCTTTCCTCTCTATTGAAACATGGCTATCCAATATCCAGATTATTCTAAACCCTGCAAAAACTAAACTTCTGTTCTTTAGACTTACTAGGTCCACCTCATCAACCACCACCTTTCATATAACATCCAGCAACAAAACAACTATCTCCCTCACAGAACATACCAAACTTCTTGGCATAGAGATTGATAACAATCTAAGATTTGATATTTACATCTCCCAGACCATCAAGAACGTCCACAAAAAACTAGGTACCCTCTATAGAAAAAAAACAATTCCTTACCCAACAAAGGCAACCATAGCCCTCGCTCGACTTATTGCTACCCTCCTCTATGCCTCCCCTATTCTTACCAACCTTAGAAAATCAGACCTAGCTAAGCTCGACTCCTGCTACAACAAAATCACCAAATTCACATCAGACTCTCCATTTAGATCTCACCACTGCTCATCCCTGAAACAGCCCAACTAGCTTGAACTTCCCCAACTGTTGCACTACAATCAGCTCTCTCTGGCACATAAAATTCCGTATCAACCTTAAAAAATCCTGCATTACAAAACCTACTTTTCCCCCACAGCAATAACAGAACTCTGCGATCCAGTAACAAATTTTTTCTCACTGTTACTAAATCTAATAATACAGCAGATGACTCCCTCTTCTCGAATTATGTAGCTAAAATCTGGGACAAACTACTTAGTCATATACCTACTACCACTTCTTTCACACAGTTTAAAAAATCTTTAAAAACCCATCTCATTAATAACTGGCTCTACTCCTGTACTACACTAGGTTAGACCCTCCTTCATTATGCTCACCACTCCTAATCTTTCCTGAAAATTTTTATACCTTACGATGTATTAATAGGTCAATGTTCTAGGTTTGTATATATACTCATAATATAGTAAAAATTGACATCTTTGTTCTAGTTTACACTTTAACACTCTAATGCAGCTTCTCACTCCAGCAATTATATTAATGTTCTCTTAGACTTGAACCTGTATTAGTGAAGTATTATCTTTCTGTTTGGATTAATAGTCGTGTTATGTCCGTTTTATTTACTTGAGTTATGTCTGTCTGTTTTGACTTTCATTTTCCATGCAAACTTTGTAATATCCTAGATACTATTTGTATTTGACTGTAATTTTTGTCTGAAATTTTTATTTTGCTAAATATGTCATAAGCTACACACTGTTTTCTTTATCTTCTTGTGGAGCTTTTCTCCTTGGGCCTCCACTGAAAATGAATCTGTGTCCAGTGAACTATCCTGGTTAACAAATGTAAAATAAATAAATACAATAAAAAATATATATGCGTGTATATGCTTACATGTATATACTTACATATAAGTATATAAAATTAGGCATATATATATATATATATATATATATATATACTTGTGTGAATGTGTAAGTATGATATATATATATATATATATATATATATATATATATATATATATATATATGGATTCACTTCATAACATTGAAATATCAAAATACTGAAACCAAAATACTGAAAGCTCAAAATACTGAATACTCAAAATACTGAAACTCAAAATACTGAAAACACATATTATGCGTAAACTCAGCTTAAACAACATAAATCATAACAATTTCTACCAAATATATGCAGGGGGGCTTGCCCCCTGCACCCCCATGTGGGCAAGCCCCCCTGCTAATTAAATATATCAACTCCAAGATTGCACATAGTGTAGTTAAGTGCAGTCTTGGAGTAGATATATATAATTAGCAGGGTAGTGCAGGGGCTTGCCCCTGCATATATTTGGTAGAAATTGCTATGATTTATGTTGTTTAAGCAGAGTTTATGCATAATATGTGTTTTCAGTATTTTGAGTTTCAGTATTTTGAGTATTCAGTATTTTGAGCTTTCAGTATTTTGGTCTTCAGTATTATGAAGTTTTGTCATTTTCAGTATTATGAAGTTTCAGTGTTATGAAGTGAATCCATATATATATATATATATATATATATATATATATATATATATATATATAAGTGATGATGTGAGATATTGCCAGCTAAACCAGAAGAAGTAGGGCAGAAGACATGTAATATATGCTAGCACATGCCAGCACAGCTAGCTAGAGTTTTGTAAAGAATTATATGTCATTTGTATATCAAACTGATGTTTACAAGTGCTTGTGTTGAAAATGTATTTGTAAAGTTGCTTATGTTAAAAAAATGTACCAAGAGTGGGTCCTGCTGGACAGAAAAGAAATACACCTATATTTCAGACTGTATTGTAACTGTTGAAATTAATATATTGCAATAGAGGATACTGGAAGAGAAGAGGTTAATCTCAGTCCAGCTAACTTTGAAAAATAGTCTGAAATTAAATTACCTGGTTTAGGCCATAAAGAGTGTATCTTACAGTTTTGATTGCAGGCAGAGAAAAAAATGTGTTTGAAAACCAGGACTAGGAATCCTACTGTATTGTCCTTAGGGGTGAACTAATTTCTACCCTGGAAGGTTGGAAGTTTTTGAAATTGTTTTATAGCTTCCAGATACTATAACAGACCGTAGCAAAGCTCTATGTGTGTGTGTGTGTGTGCATGGTAACACATATGTGCAAGATTCTGGCTCAATTTCTAGTAAAGGAGGTAGTGTTGGAACTAGATGTCAGGTAACCAGATGTATGGGATGTCATTCTGTAATCCAGCACTGAAATTATGTTTTAATATTAGATGAGACAGAAATCTCAGGACAGTCTGTTTTTGAAACCTGACAAAGAAGGACCCACTCACCCACTTCATCTTGCTTTGCTCTAGTAAGTGAACTATGGGGCAGTCATTCTTTAAATCAGTCAGGAAAATATAATGAGATTAGTTCAGTATTGTTTTTTTGTATCTGTGTGAATCTTTCCATCTGTGTTATTTTTAATATTTCCTGTGAATGAAACTCTGGTGTTTATTGTAAATAGATATTTAGTATTTTAATATTCTTTTATTTATTATTAAATATATTTAAACTTTTACCAAAAATAAAAACTGTGCTCAAAAAAGCCTCTTAGGTAGATAAATGTTGTTCCTTGTTCTGATGAAGGCTAACAGCCAAAAGTGCTTAACTTTTGTGGATTAAAAAGATTTTGCTACACTTGGTGCTTCTGTTTCTCCAGTTTGCTGCATTTGGTGTGGTAATTTTTGCTTAGTCTGTTATTTTATGCTACCCAAGAGGCTTTTTTGAGCACAATTTTCTTTGGTATTTCAATTTGTCAGTTACTAGTCCTTAGCCTCATAGCAAAAAGTATGGAAGAAGAGAGTTTGTTGGAGGTAACGCAATACAGTAATTTTGTAGTTAATCTCTCTAAAAGTGGGAACAATGAATTTGCTGAAGTGTCGAATTCTTTCAATGAAGGCACCAATAGTTGGAAGAAAATGGTAAAAAATATGATGACTGCACCGGTCATGAATCCAACTGATTTAATAGACTGTATTCAGGTTGCAGAGAGTATGCCAAAAGTAATTTTAAACAAAGACTGGTTATTTGCTGACTTGGAAGCTTCTTTACTTAAACACAAAAGGCTACAATGGAACATTGCATTTTTTAACTTCTGTTTAGAGGTTAAAAGTGTTCCCAAAGGTTTACAAGCAGTAAAAAGACATAGTGGGCAATACTCTAACTCATTCCATGATAAATGGAATGAGATATGTCAAACGGCTGGGCTATCATTTGTTGAACTGTTAAGGAAGTACCAGATGGAAGAAGAAACCAAATTGTGTAAGTGGATCAATGTTTTATTAGATAAGCTTTCCATGACTGCTTGTGGGAAAGAGGTAGATGACTGTTTGACAAAAATCCATCTTAAAGTGGGTCAATTAGATGAATTTTTACATAAAAAGAAGGAAAAGAATATTGGCAGAGATCATTCATTATACCAGCAACAAAAGGAGTTGACCACCTTAAGAGAGGAAAGTGAAGGTTTTAACAGCCTTAGGGACCATGCACCAACAGTTCAGCAGGGTAAGGAGAAAGAAAAAACTACAGCACGACACAGCAATGGAGAAACAGCAGTTGTGAGAGAAAAACAACCTTTTTTATCACCCAGACAGTCGAAAAGGCTTCAGGAGAGGAGATTTATACAGAATGAATCAACAGAAGCAGTTGAGAGAGGGACAGAACAAATACAACAAAAAATGTTTGGGAAGCTACAAATTAGACTTGGTCACAAACGACAGGTAAACATTACAAACAGAACTTGTATCCACTGTTTCAAAGGAAGGGAAATCAGTGGAAGGACAATTATCAAAGGTAATGCCTAAAACTTTCAAAGTATTTAATTTGTCCAACAGAACTTTAACTGAACAAGAAATAGTGGTTCTAAAAGGGCAGACATTGTACAAACTTTAATTGATTTGAAGGGTTATATACATAAAATTAAATTTGAAACTACTGCTTGGTAATAGTATTAATGTACATAAAAGTGATTTTGTCGTACCAAGTCTATATAATCCCCTGTTGCATCCCAATATTAAAGCTTTTGAGGAAATATGTGAAGTAGAAATTAGGGATTTATTACACAAAAAAGTAAGAATAAGTTGTATAACTTGATGAAAGTAAAGCAGGAAAGTTTTTTTTCTATTAAAATTGATTTTTCCATTCAGGTCATGAGGGCAGATAAAGGAGGTTCTATGGTGATTGTTAACCAATCTGATTATGTGAAAGATATCCAAGAATTGTTGTTAGATGAGCAATTTTACAAAAAAGTATCAAAGAAAGACATGTGTAAAGCTTACAAATACATTGATTCATGGTTATATGAGAGCGTATGTGAGGGGGTAATTTCTGAATCTATGTATGCTTTTTTTCAAACATCGAAACCTAAAGTGGGAAGTTTATTTGGTATATCTAAAATTCACAAAAATAAGAACAGCCCACCTTATAGGCCTGTGGTTTCTGCACCTTCTTCAAAATTAGAACCAATTTTAAAATTTATAGATAGGGCACTTTTAAAATTGGTTCAAAAATGTGACTCGTTTATCAGAGATTCATTTGATTTTTTTTAAAAAATCAAAGACAAATATGTGGCACCTGAAGATTCGATAATCACAGTAGATGTCAAGGGACTTTATACATGCATTCCACATCACATTGGTTTAGAGTGGGTGGGAAATATGTTAATTAACAGTGAAGAATATGAAGTGGGAGAATGCAAATTCATGTTAGAATGTATGGAATATATAGTAAAAATTTTTTTTTTCAAGTTTGAAAGTGAAGTTTATTTAAAAATGAGAGGAGTGGCTATGGGAGCCAGGATGGCTCTAAATTATGCCAACCTGGTCATGGCTTAATGGGAAACTAAAATTTTGACTGTGGTGGAAGGCAGTGAAAAAAATGGGCCTATATTATATAAAGACTGTGATTTGGGTTCTATTATTAGTTACAAAACATGGCCAGTAATAGTCTATTGCATTTTTCCAGTATGCATCCCACGTACATTAAGCATAACATCATTAAAGAACAACTAGTGAGATTAAAAAGGTAAACCACAGATATTACAGTGTTGGGCAAGTTTGTAGATGAACTGCATGGAAGATTTGTACATAGGGGCTAACCATCAGAGGTAGTTAGGAAGATATTGATGGAAAGTGAAAACAATGAAAAAAAGACAACAGAATAGTGCAGGATTGGTCTATGTTCATGACACTTATTCATAGCATGGATAGTAATACCATAAAAGATATAAAAAATAACTGGAGAATTTTGCAGGCTGACAATAGGGTTTATCCTATAATAGGTTCATGCCCTTCTTTCAGCAGTAAAAAAGCTGGGAATTTTAAGGAATTGTTAGAACATAGAGGCCATTCCAAAGAAGTAAAGAACAAAGGCACTTTCAAATGCAACCATTGAAATTTCTGTAGATTTGTGCCAGAAGATCCCTTTTCTGAGGTAATTTCAAGTGAAAAATTATGGCAGGTGCAAGGTAGGTTTAACTGTGAATCTACATTTGTTGTTTATTTAGCAAAGTGCTCTGCATGTACATCATTCTACATTGGTAAAACCAATAGGGAATTAAGGAGAAGGATGTATGAACACTTATATGCTATAAAAAGTAAAAATTTAGACAATGCACTTTATAAGCACACTTTATTGTGTGTTAATTTAAAAAAAGAATTGTGTAATAGACAATGTGCTGAATGATTTTAATGGAGATAAACAGAGGGAATTAGAATATAAAGAATTCAAATGGAAGATTCTTTTTAATGCATATAATGCACCTGGGTTAAATGGTGGGGTAAACTATAAAGCAATTTTATGTAGAAAAGCACTTTATGATAAATGCAAAAAGTAAACATACTGTTTTTTAGTGTTTTAGTGTTTTTATGTGTTAGTTTTCTTGCTTTTGCATATTTTATTAGATAATTAGTCATGGTAATTGTTGTAAGAATGTGACTGGTGGTTTTAAAATTGATTTATAGTATTTAAAACATGGAGAAATGTTTTTCCTTGTTCTGATGAAGGCTACAGCTGAAAGCACTTATCCTTTGTGGATTAAAAAGATTTTGCTACACTTGGTGGTTCTGTTGCTGCATTTGATGTGGTAGTTTTTGCTTAGAATATTTAAAATTTTCATTGTAGCTGGTCTTTTAGCTAATATTTTAACCTTTGAGAGTAATTATATTCTTTTGGTGACACTGTGGCCTCTCCTGAAAGCCTTGCTGCATTGGTCAAACACTACCATTTGTATTAGTATTCATTTTACTCAGTATAATTGGGTACCCTTGTAGGAGCCTTAGAGTAGCTGGCTTTGGAGTGTTTTGGTGGCAGTATCTAACTTATAGTCTTGGCAGAGGGGCATATCTGTTAAATCTGTGCCAGGCTTTCTCAGGTGTGCACTGTATGTGTGTGTGTGTGTGTGTGTGTGTGTGTGTGTGTGTGTGTGTGTGTGTGTGTGTGTGTGTGTGTGTGTGTGTGTGTGTGTGTGTGTGTGTGTGTGTGTGTGTGTGTGTGTGTGTGTGTGTGTCAGCTTGTGCAAGGACACAGAGGACTGGTTTCACAGAGGGGGCGGTGGAGGACTTGGCTTGGGACACTTTGCTGAGGACTCAACTCTACAGCTATGTCAGTGGGGAGTCATATTTGGGGCAGCGGCAGAGGGAGAAGGAAACCCAACCCAAGGACTGAGTGTGTTCCCTGTGTGCTCTTAAGGGAAACTGGGCTTAATGCAGAGAGACCCATCTGGAAATAGTGTGTATCTAATTTTTGTTTCAATTAAATGTTCCTCACTGGTATTAGTGGTGAGGGATGAGTCTCCTTGATTACTGGCCCAGAGGAGGGACAACACATACTGGTGAGTAGTGGTGTGGATATTAATTGAACGTCTGTAGCTTGTAGGCAGTTGTCACTGAAGTTGTCTGTACTCTCAGCAGCCACAAAGTAAGCATACCATTTCATTTGTACAATAGTTCTATTTATTTTTGGTTAGTTTAGTTTAGTCATGAAAGCAGGCAAAGATGTCAACAGAATTATGGCAAGCTGACAATGAACCAGTTGGCCAATGTGTGTGAAGTTAACGGACTGCTGCATGCCAACCTGACTAAAGAGGAAATTATTTCAGCCTTAATTGCAGCTGTAGCTCAGTCCAGAAACCAGGATGATAACCAGTCTGGTGATGGGGATTTAAAACCCTCAGAAGCAGGGCAGTTCCACATTTTCCTCAGAGGACTTAAAACCTGTCTCAAGTTAAAGAGACTTGAACTGGAGGGCAAACATTTGGAAGTAGAATCAGTGGAGAGACTGCAGCAGGATAACAGATGGAATTAGAATCGGCAGAGAGACTGCAGCATTTGGAGGCCAAAGAAAATAAGAGACTGCAGCATTTGGAGGCTGAAGAAAATGAGAAGCAGCTTCAACATGAGATGGAGAAGCTAACTCTTCATCAGAGGGATGGAGGTAATGGGGAAAGGGAAAACTAAACCTCAGAAGCAATAAAGGTCAGTACATTTCTTCCACAGTTTGCATAGGGTGATCATTTTGATTGTTTTTTTCATATAGTTGAAAGAGTATGTAAACAGTATAATGCTGACCAAGGGCTCTGGGTACGGTTCCTTTTCATCTTACTCCATGGTAAATTTGTAACTGCTATTTCTAAATTGTCTGATACTACTTTTATAAACTATGATAAAGTTAAACAATGTTTATTAGAATGTTTTAAGTTAACACCTGAACTTTACAGAAAAAAAAAGTTTTGTGGGCATATACGCAAGGAGGATGAAAGTGCATGGGATTATATTGCTGAGTTAAGCACTTATTTTCATAGGTGGGTGTGTGGGTGTCAGGTCACCACTTTTGAAAGGCTGGCAGACCTTTTGTGCATGAACAAGCCCTTAGCACTTTGTCTGAGGAAACGAGAATCTAGTTGGCAGACTGGGAGTGTAACTCTACAGATAACCTGGGGAAAACAGGGGATCTCTTCTTTGCAAGTAGGACATGACTGCACAAGAATATCCAGTGCTGCACATGGATATAAGGCAGCTCATGGTGGGCACCCTAAACCACTCCAACAGAGTGTAACAGTAACAGGGGAAGCCAGTAGTAGTTCAGGTACATGGCCAGGATAAAGGGTTAGATGTTAGAAATGTAAGCAGTGGGGGTCATGCAACATACAGATAGATGTCCATGAAAGCAAGGTGGGGAACAAAAGGTGGGGGAGTCAGCATGTGGGAATAACAGTATGCCAGTGGTAAGCTGCAATGGAAACAACAGGGGTATCAGACTATCACCTGAGTTTATATCCTATCTTAGTGGATGGAAAGAGGCCACTGCTAAGAGAGACTCAGCTTCTGACATAACCATTGTGAAGCCTGCAGTGGTTAAAGAGGGGCAGTTTTTGCTTGGGCAGTCCACTCCAGTCAAAGCTTTAGGAAGGACCCCATTCCAAATGCTTTTGGCCAGGGTTCACCTTTACTGGAAGTGTGGAAAAGAGAGTAAGCACGTAGGTGTTTTTGAGGCTATCCCTGTAGATGCCTAGATAGGGAATGATTCTGATAATGCAGACCCTTGTGTCCATGCAGTTACATGCAGTCAGGCTTGGAGACAGACATGTGGGGTTGGTAGCCTGCCGGAGACCCAGGCAGACCCCATACCTGAAGCCAAGGCTGGTGAAGTGGGTATTTCAGGAAGGGAGCTACCCTGTAGCAGTGAGCCTGAAGGTGAGCCACAGCTGCTGGTAGGTACTGATGTTCCCTTGGACAGAGTGACTGCAAGGGCAGAGGTACGTGGTAGTATGCAAGCTGACAGTGAGGCACCACTGTCAGAAGATAGCAGACTTTCTGTGGAAGGGGAGTTGGGAAGGGTCACAAAGATAGAGTTGAGACAAGTTCAGCAGTCAGACCCTACACTAAGAGACTTGAGGAAGGTAGTTAGGGAGGCACCTGATCCTCAAGGAAAAGTGAAGTCTATATGCTTGAACAAATGGTCACTGTATACAGAGTGCACTCCTGAGGGAGTGCTAGAGGGTGAGGCAATACAGCAGTTAGTAGTGCCTAGAGCCTACCATCTGGCACTTCTAGCCATAGCCCATGATATTCCTTTTGCAGGTCATATGGGCCTAAAGCATACCAAGAGATGTATTATGCAGAACTTTTATTGGTCTGGAATTGCAAGGGATGTATCAGGGTACTACAGGACCTGTGAGCAGTGCCAAAAAGTAGGCAAAGCAGGAGATGAGGTCAAAGCTCCTTTGATGCCTTTGTGATTGAAAAGCCATTTCAGAGAGTAGCTATGGATATTGTGGGGTCTCTGAATACCCCAAGTTTCATAGGGAAGAAGTATATCTTGGTGGTAGTAGATTATGCCACTAGATACCTTGAGATAATGGGTCTGTCCTCCATCAAGGCAGAGAAGGTGGCAAATGCTTTGTTAGAGATTTTCAGCAGGGTAGGTTTCCCAAGGGAAATGCTGACTGATGGTGCCAATTTCACATCAGGCCTGCTAGCTGTCTGTGGGACCGCTGTGAGGAGAAGCACCTAAAGACCACCTCCTACCAACTTCAAACTAATGGTCTTGTGGAGAATTTAAACTCTACACTAAAGATCATACAGATGTACAAGATTCTAGCTCAGTTTCTAGTAAAGGGGTAGTTTGGGAACTAGAAGTCAGGTGACCAGATGCACATGATGTCATTCTGTAATCCAGCACTGAAATGATGTTTTAATACTAAATGAGACAGAAGTCTCAGGGCAGTCAGTTTTTGAAACCTGACAACGAAGGACCACTCACCCACTTCATCTTGCCTTACTCTAGTAAGTGAACTAGAGCATCAGTCAGGAAAATATAGTGAGATTAGTTAAGTATTGTTTTTTTATCTGTGTGAATCTTTCCATCAGTTTTATTTTTAATATTTCCTGTGATTGAAACTCTGGTGTTTATTGTAAATATATATTTAGTATTTTCATGTTCTTTTATTATTTATTATTAAATATATTTAAACTTTTCATTGTGACTGTTTTTTTAGAGAAATATTGTAACCTTTGAGAATACTTATATTTATTTGATGACACTGTGGTCACTCCTGATAGCCTTGCTCCATTGGTCAGACACTACCATTTATATTAGTATTAATTTTACTCAGTATAATTGGGTACCCTTGTAAGAGCCTTAGAGTAGCTGGCTTTGGAGTGTTCTGGAGACAGTACCTACCTTATAGTCTGAGCAGAGGGGGTATAACTAGTAAATGTGTGCCAGCCTTTCCCAGGTGTGTATGTAAAAATCAAATATCAAAGAGTGTGTGTGTGTAGCAGGGACACAGAGGACTGGTTTCATAGAGAGGGTGGTGGAGGACTTGGCTTAGACTCAACTCTACAGCTGTGTTAGTGGTGAGTGTTATTTGGGGCTGGGAGAGAGGGAAGGAAACTCGGCTCCAGGACTGATTGTGTTTCCTGTATCCTCTTAAGGGAAATTGTGCTTGGTGCATTGAGCTGTATCTGGAAATATTGTGTGTATCTACTTTTTTTTGCTCTAAGTGAATGTCCCTCACTGGTGTTAGTGGTAAGAATTGAGGCTTCTTGATTACTGGCCCAGAGGAAAGATGTCACAATATGTATGTATGTAAATACTTACATGTATATGCTTACACATTTATATATATTTGACAGTAAGAATTTTGGGGAAATGAATTAGAATATGTAAAAATTGAGTATATGAATAGGAACAGATTTGTCATTGTTATGTAAAGAAGTGGGATAGTTTTAACAGCTGGAAAAGCATCATAAGAAATAAGGGAGGTTTTAAGTTCATGGCCAAAAGGGGATGCATCATAACTCTATTTTTTACAATTTAAATATTTTTCAAGTATTTTGTTTACTAGCTAGATTAATTGATAGTTGAATTATAGTTAGTAGAGTTGAATTATTTATTTATTTACTTATTTATTTATTGTCTGCCATACACATTTGAGATTTCTGTTTGGCCTTTGTTAAATATATGTAAAAGTGTGGCCAGCTCTGTGGTGTAGAGGATGAAGCCCTGACCGTGACCCACATGACCAACATTCGAGCATTAGCTTGAGAGCTGTAGGACCCACATAGGAAGGATGGGAGTGAGTGACTGAGCCTGGCTTGCCCATCCTGTAGTGTGGGGTGATCCCAGTCTGCCATTCTTCTACTGGGAAAAAGAAGATTGTAGTCAGTAAAAGCCACTGGATCAGCAGATGTGCATCTGGTACTATCAGTCTGATAATGGTAGCCCTTATTAATATCTGTGTGGACATATACATGCACATGAACTGATGCATGGTTCCACATCAATCACTCTGGGGTTGAGGTAGAGATATTAGCAATACCCTCACTGATAATAGGGCTACTAGACTGATCACAAGCCCTTTCTCATACCATTGTAGGCCTTTGTTAGGTCAAGTACTGCAGAACTGTGCAGCTTTATAGTGCCAAACATTCATATTTGAACATAACCTCAAATTTCTACTGATATAATAGTCAATCTGGAAATTAAGGCAGAGCGATAAGGTTATGTGATGTTAATGAGCTCCCTCCTGTAATCTAAAGTTTGACCCCCTCTGCCTCTATTTGTCTAAGAGGCTCTTCAGCAGTCTGCGTGACCTCACCTAGTAACTACCACTAAACCTAAGAACAGCACAGTGTTAGAGATCCACATACATATTTTTCATATGTATGCATTGATGAAAATAAATAGACACACATCAGCCTAGAACTCTTAACCCCCTGCACCAACTACTAAGATGCAGTGCTGTTCCCATACAACTATATAACCACATTTAAATTGTTTGCAGAATTTGATCAGCCCATAACTGCATACACTTGACAGCATGTGTGTGTGTGTGTGTGTGTGTGTGTGTGTGTGTGTGTGTGTGTGTGTGTGTGTGTGTGTGTGTCTGTGTCCTTGGATCCCATAGAGGACATCAAACCTCTGATCATCAAGGACCAGAGGATCGAAGTTCTGAGATATCAAACTCAAAAAAAAAAAAAAAAATTTGAAAACTTCTTATTTCACGTTTTCTGCAGGGAGGGGAAGCACCCCTGCACCCCACACCTCCTGCTACTTAAATATAACGACACTGAGATCACACTACAGTGAAGAGAATGGTACCATACAGCACAGTACAGGAAATGTACCTTATAGGTTCATAGGTTCGTACTAAGCTAACTGCCCTTGTGAGCCATTTTAAGCCTAGACAATTATCCCTTGTGAGACTTAAACCCTGCACTTTGTGTTTGTAAGGCAAACACCTTAACCATTAGGCCACCCTCCCAACCCCCTTTCTCTTCACTGTAGTGCGATCTTGGAGTTGGTATATTTAAGTAGCATGGGGTGTGGGGGGTGCAGGGAGGGTTGCCCCCCTGCAAACATTTACAAGAAGACCTTTTTATCTTTTTTTAATTTGTTCTGCTTTAATGTTCAGTGTTGTAGAACATCGATCATTTCATCCTCGATGATGTGTGGTTCGATGTTCTGCAACTTCGATGATTTGAAGTAGACCTGTGTCCTTATATACATTATGCAGCTACAGACATTCTCCCATTCCTAAGCTAGACTTCAAGATTTACAATTGTGTCTCTAAAAATATTTACTGACAGCACCGGAATCCTTCTAGCATTAGGATGCATATATACTGTCCCCAGAATGTAGCATCACTTTCCACTAATTAATGCATAGCACATATCTCCAACAGTATTATCAGTGTGCAATGACATGGGGGATCACAGAGGAGGAACAGCTGATTCAGTGCAGCATATATCCCAAAGCAGAGTGTCATGCATAATAGAAACTCATTGACACAAAAGCCTTTGGTATGTATGCTTTGTAGGTTTACGAAAGACACGTTAATGAATCTCTGATTCTGAATCTCATAAAATATGGCAAGTTAGTGATTCATTAATCATTGCATAACATCACTGCCTCTAGGTATATGTATTTATTTTTGTAGTCCAGGAATTAATTGATGACCTGCATATATATTAATTATGTTTTTTTGGGGTGGTGGTGAATGAGATCCACATTAGGTAGATGTAGCTGTGTAGGAAATAATACAGATAAGTGTATTCTACTATTGTATCAGTGTGTTACTACTTTGCAGCAACTTGCTAATGCACTCTGAGAATTATGTAACTGTGTTACATCGAATGATCATGTGTCATCTTCTAAATTATCTTCCATGGTCTGCATCAGCCATTTCCATTTGTTATGTCCTCCTCTGTCCTCAACATATTTATATAAGTAGCCCTACATTGTGTTGCAGCCCGGATTACCACAGTTCACTATACCTCCTTAATAATCACATGATTCTTTCTTTGAATCACATCCCTTGTTTTCTAGGCATGTGTGGCCCCTGAGTGGTTGTAATTTGGTACACAGTAGCCCTTTCCAAATCCTGCCCTATAATATGGCCATTACAACACAGTTCAGTAACACAATTAAAGGGTTGCACAACTATATATTACTCATTTACATGTTTATGCATCTATATTATGGATACAAAAAGTGTTTTTATAAATAGAGTGGGTGAAGGGGAAAAAGAGCTGAACAGGATGGGTTGTATGGATAAGCCAAAGGTAAAACTTTTGACTAACAGCTCAACGTTTTTACGTGAGAATATGGTTTAAATAGAGTTAAAGAAAGGTGTTATGTGCCCTGAATGATGGCATTTGCATATTTGCAATCGCTTAAAAGCTCTCTGTTCACTCAGTTCAGAATGATGGGCAAGAGATGATGTATTTGCAAAGAGAGGGGAGATATTCACATAGCTTTGGACCAAGTATAGAGAAACAGTGCTTGGAATACTGAGATGGTTAGTGTCATTTCAAGCAGAGGCTCACTGGAGGCATGGCTTCTAAGGTTTTAGGAGGATGTTTTTGGATTTAGGTTACAGGTAAGGATAACACAGAGTGCATTTGGAATTCAAATACCTTTATCCATACATACACTCAGAACTTTGAGTTTAAATACATAATCGTGCTCAGCATATTTTTCATGAGAAATGAATTTCAGCGTTATAATTTTAAGAAAAGATGAAACCATGTTCCATAAAATGAGATGCATTATCACTTTTAGTCATGCAGTTAAATATTTATGTGGGCAGTTCATACAAAGCACTTCAAAATAAATTGTGCTTTATTAGTATTTTAAAATGTATTTTCAGCTTTTGCCATTAAATTCTGTTCAGTCAATATTTAAACAAAAATGTAGCAAGTCTGAAACAGTCATTTAGGCTAAATTGTTTCAGACATGAAATATTTTCCCCTGTCAGGAGTTTTCATATTTTAATATATTACTGCTTTCTGATTTTACATTACATTTTACCTCAAATCCCTCAAGTTAGTGGGACAAGAATGAATTTTAGGGTTTAGGCTGCCTAACATACTACTAAAGTGTTTAAACAGCTATTGTCACTTTGTTTTATATTTACATTAGGGGCTACTGCCTGACTTTTATGAGGCAAGGTTATGGACATTTTGAAACTGATGTAATTATTAAAATAATAACGTTTCTTATACAATTTCTGAAACTGTTAACATGCACACTGTTTACCTAATCATTTTAGCCTTGATAATCCTAAGAAGAATAGTTTCTTACTACCATTTGTTTTAGCCATTTTCTTGTTTTCTATTACAAAGCTATCTATTTCTACAAACTGGTTATAAGCCAGACCTTTAGCAGTGCCATCTCTGAGATGCAAAGGGATGGATCTCTAACTGCTTCTTGGTAACCTTGGTTCAGTTTGCAGCCCGGGAACTGGAGAAACTAACAATAAAAAGATGGGAGTAATTGGCTGCTGTCAGCTTACCCATCCTTGGGAAGACGGAGATAGTTATGTACCACCACAGGAGACCTTCTTGGGAGAAAGACTTAGAAATGAGCTCTGTATGCTGTAGGATACAGGAGGATGAGCCCAGTTAAGCAGTCCATGCATTATAGTCAAGAACCATTCACCCACACAGGGGTTCATTGTAGCGACATTGCATCTCATTAGCTGGCCAACAGGAGGTCAGTAGGAACATACAAAAATTTATTCTGCCATGGGATGATATGTCCCAACCTTTGTGTGTCACTTCTGGCATCTTGTCATGTCAGAACCAAAGAGGAACAAATGGCTCCTTCTGAGATTAACCACAGATCTATATTTATTTATTTATTATGAAGAGAGGGATAAGGCTGTAGCCAGGACTTCTCTTATGCATGCCGTAATGTGTGCTTTATAAACTTTATTTATTTTATTGGATCCTGACTTAGCAACCACTCAGTCAAGATTCATTATTCGATCAGCTCCAAAATCTTTTTTCTTTTTGACTGCTGGGTGAACTCAGAATTAGCAGTACTGAAAAGGTATGGTCTCCAAAAACAAACATTCATTGGATTGCAGGGGCTATGACTAGATTTGTGATGCTTAATTCTGGAAGGATGTATAGTGATGACATAAAATGCCACCTTTATGTGCTAGCTATCACAGGTATGGTCTCACGGTCTGCATGTGAGGGACAGGGGATACAGTTAATTGAGCCACTCCACTGCCCCAACAAATGTTAGAATATTAGTAAACAACACACAGACTAAAGCACATACACACTATCTATCTATCTATATATATATATATATATATATATATATATATATATATGGGTCCACTTTGTAATTCTGAAATACTGAAATCTCAAATTTCAGTATTTCGATACCACAAAGCCGAGAACCCAACCACAACTCACAAATTCGAAAACACATAACCGCAAAATTCAAAATCCCGCACTTACGCTACACATGCAGTACACACATAAACATATACAAAACTCCTCCCCACAATCAAACAAATTCATCTAAACTACATGTAAGCAGGGGGACAAGCCCCTTGGCACTCCCCACACCCCCCTATTTATATATTCTAACTCCGAGATCGCACAAACAGAAACACAAATGAAACTCACGCACACACATCTTACAGTCCCTCAAACACACAGTGCCATATATACTAAGTTCAGTTCAGTGAGTTGAGATTCAGTGAAATGAGTTTTCAGTAATTTGTGTTTTCAGCGATGTGGTCAGGGTGAAATGAAATGCAGAGAAATGAGATTCAACGAAACAAAGTAGACCTGTTATATGATAAGTATATGTATATGTGT
>NC_056735.1:718238447-718245947 GCF_019279795.1 Protopterus annectens | reverse complement strand
CTTACAGTTTTAAAGACTGTACTGCATTTTATTTTTCGGCATGCTTAATTTTTTCATTGAATATTGTGGTCTGTGTCTCTCTGTAGTTATTTATTTTTCTATTTAATTGTTTCATAGAATATGTGGTATCTCTCTGTCTCTGCAGTTAGTGGGGGCTATTGTGTTTCACTTTATTGATATTCAGTGTTAAACTCTTAGACTAGAGGGTTTGTCTGTATTTATAAGTGTTAGTCACATATCTTTGAATTTATTACTGCTCAATATCTGAGTTGTTTGGCTTCTGCTACATACCTACAATCAACTGCATTACTAGCTGAGTTAAGTACAAACTTGCAGTGTTAAAGATTGTACTGCATTTTATTTTTCTGTGTATTTAATTGTTTCATTGAATATCGTGGTCTGTCTCTCTCTGTAGTTATTTATTTTTCTGTTTATGTGTTTCATAGAATACTGTGGTCTTTCTCTGTCTCTGCAGTTAGTTTCCTGTCTGCCTTCCCTGTTCTTGCTGTGGTATTAATTTTGGTGGCTTTGGAATTGCCCGCCCCTCCTCTAAAATTGTGTTTGAACACTCCACCTGGGTCTACCTCATTTGCTCACTCAACCAGGTGCAGTGAGATCATATTTTGACTTCAGACAATCCTACCAGTCCCATCTGTTCAGCTCTATCCCAGCTTTATTCCAGTCTAGTGTCACTAGCTCATTCTACCTAATCAGAGAGAACATTTGTGAAGGGCAGGCCATTTAGGTCCTTAATTTTGAATTATCTTCTGTTTCTCCTTTCTCCATTTCCACTTTCCAAAAAAAAATTCTAAGCTTGTTTCCTGCCTTTCCTGTAACTAGTCTAGTCCAGATACAGATTTGTTGTAACCAGGACTGTTTGTAAGCTTCTGAGCCCCTAAAGCCTTTCTGTGTTGGAGGGAAGCCTTCTAGCTTATCAGTGGGAGTGGTAAGCACTAGGTAGCCTATCTACCACAATAGTGGTTTCTGGCCCAGAAATTGTAGTTTATTGGCCGTTTGGGCAGTTTTTCCATCTCTTTCAACTTTCTGATTTAAAAGCCTGTGCTTGCACTTGTTTCCCACCTTTCCTGCAACTAGTCTAATCCAGATGCAGATTTGCTGTATCCAGGACTGTTTATAAGTTTCGGAGCCCCCCCCCCCAAGCCTTTCTGTGTTGGAGGGAAGCCTCCTAGCTTAGTGGGAGTGGTAAGCACTAGGTAGCCTATCTACCACAAGAGTGCTTTCTAGCCCAGATATTTTAGTTTATTGGCTGTTTGGCAGTTTTTCCATCTCTTTCAACTTTCTGGTTTAAAAGCCCATGTTTGCACCTGTTTCCCATCTTTCCTGTAACTAGTCTAGTCCAGATACAGATTGCTGTATCCAGGACAGTTTGTAAGCTTCTGGGCCCCCCCCCCAAGCCTTTCTGTGTTGGAGGGAAGCATTCTAGCTTATCAATAGGAGTGGTAAGCACTAGGTAGCTATCTACTACAAGATCCAGGTACAGATTTTTAGTTTTAGACCTTGAATTTTCTTATTCTTGCTCAGAACTTGTTAAGAACTTATTGTTAGCATTAAATAAGATACAAATTACTGCAGCACTCAGTCTTCCTCTTTACCTAGAGGAAAACAGTTTTTGTACTTACTTTCCTCACTTGCTTAGAGAAAAACAGCTCTTATACTCATTTTCCTCACTTGTCTAGAGGAAAGTAGTTTTTTTATTTAGGCATGACCAAGGGTCAGCTGCCAGTGTTCTCTCCTGTCTATCTGATGAATCTGGTTATCTTGAGGCAATGTAGCAATTGCCTCATGTACACAGACAACCATCTCCTCCTACCACCCAACACCACAACCTGTGAGAGATGCACTTATCTAGCCAAACTGGAGGTAAAGCTCTCTCCAACTAAAACTGAACTTGACAGTCAAGAGGAGAAGATAAACACTTGCACCACACCTCACTCATCACATAGTCCCACTAAACCTACACCACCAAAATCCACACATAGAAACACAAAAGCATTCACAGAGGCTCTCAGTAATAATCTGCTCAAGCAACAGAGACCTCCAAAGCAGAAACGCAAGCAAACTCCACCCCCAACACAACCCAAATGACACATAGCCCGCAGACTCAGTGTGCCAGTAAACCACAGCCCATAAGGTAAACTAACGTACCCAAAACACTAGTCATAGGTGACTCTATAGTGAGGCACACTGATGTCCCACTCACCAAGCTAAACAAGGAGAAGGTTACTGTCAGCTGCCTGTCGGGTGCCAGGATCCACCACATAACCCACGCACTCATGTCATTCCACAACAAGTACAAATATGACTCTGTCATTGTCCATGTTGGTGTGAATGACCTGAGATGTAACTCCCTGGACTACATGAAAAGAAACATGGAAGAGCTCTCTGATCTTCTAGCCCAGGCAGGTATGACCCTAGCCCTGAATAGCATCCTGCCATCACCCAGAATGATACCACAGTACAAGGATAAAATGATTGACTTCAACAATTGGCTAAGCTTCTTGTGTCATTCTAAGGGGATCCAGTATCTGTCTGCCTGGGACAACATGGTCGACAGGCCACGATGCTTTGCCAGGGATGGCCTGCAACTGTCACCTCTGGGATTCTGGATACTGGCTAAGGCTCTTGCTGTCCCTATAGTGCCTTTTTTAGGCAAGATTCAAATGACAAATTCACTACCATAACAGGAACAGGCAAGCAAAAATGGGGGGTAATGGTACTCAATGCTAGAAGTCTAAATATCAAAATGCCCTCACTCAAGGCACTCCTTAAAATGGAGAACATCAATATCTGTGCAGTGACTGAGAACTGGTTCAAGGCTCTAGAGAGCACCCCTGCATTACCAGGCTATAACTCATAGCACACTTTTCGGCCATCAAACCTGGACCAGAACACAAAGGCGGAGGGAGGTGTGTCCATATTCATTAAGGATATCCACACCTCCAGGCTAGTTGCACAGCATAATGCATCCGAGGTTATCCAAGTGCAACTAACTCTGGGCAAAACTGCAATCCAAATTGTAGCTTGCTACAAATCCCCCACCATGTTGCAGGATTCCCACTCCTCTTTTCTTGATATACTGGAAAATATTAGGGTTCAACCAAACACCCTAATAATGGGCAATTTCATCTACCCCACCATTAACTGGAAAAACTACTCATGTACCAACTCCTTCACGCAACGCTTTCTGGAATTCATAAATTCCAGTGCCCTGAAGCAACTTATTCACATCCTCACCAGGGGCAACAATGTCCTAGACCTAATCATTACCAACATGAGTGACCGGTGTTCCACACCTGGAGTCAACTCCCCGTTGGTCAGATCCAGCCATAAGCTAATCACCCTAGATATCTTCATCCTGCCCCCACCCACCATTAAGGAAACCAGAGTAAAAAATTTCTCGAAAGCCAACTTCATGCTTCTTAAGACAGAAGTGGTGAACTTCATGACACCCATGCAGATGAACAATACAACTACTGCTGCTGAATCCTACACAAATGCACTCTATAAGCACTTACATGAGTGCATAGATCGTGCTATGCTAAACAGAACCAAGACTCTATCCTCCAAAAAAGGAAGCCAATCTGGTTGTCCCATGCCATAAATAAACTCTACAACAGAAGGAAGAAACTGTTGCAAAAGAGAGTAAAATCCCATGAGTGGAGGAGCTCCCTGGTCAGCCTCAGTAAGAAGCTGAGATCCCTTATAAGATCCTCCAAAGCTAGCTACGAAAACAAAATCACCACTGATTCTAAAGGCAACCACAAAGCATTCGATAGCTATGTCAAGAATCTCAATGGCAACACCCAGATCTGCTCTGAGTTACACCACAACGGCACAAAAATTACAGAACCAACTGATATTGCCAACATCCTGGCAGATAGGTTCAGTGCTAACTTTACCCCCCTCTCAACCCCTAAAGGGCCCATATCTATACAGGAAGAATGCAGAGTCCCTGTAATCACATCTATGCAGGTAAAAGCTGCATTCTCTAAAACCAAAAACACAGCATCCATGGGACCAGACAACATCCCAGACTGTGTTTTACATGAACTTCAAAACGAACTGGCTCCCCACCTAAGCACCATGTTCAATCATAGTCTCAAGTCAGGCTTTGTGCCCACTGAATGGCACACAGTAACAGTTATCCCACTCAACAAAGGGGGAGCCACCACTGATCCTGGGAACTATCGCCCTATTAGTCTGATGAGCCTGGTCTGCAAGGCCATGGAACGTATCATCATGGAACTCATAAACAAAGACATTGGTAACCTCCAAACTCTGGACACCACCCAGTTCGGGTTTGTGAAAGGCAGATCATGCCTTCTGAACCTGATCGACTTCTTTGAGGGAGTTACCAAAGCCATAGATGAGGGTAAGGTGATTCACACAGCCTATCTTGACCTCGCCAAGGCTTTTGACACCATCCCCCATTCTGGAATTATAGCTAAACTCACTAAACTAGGTATAAATCCCTACATCACAAGATAGGTTGCCAACTGGCTCACTGACAGAACCCACACTGTAAAAGTTGCAGACTCCAAATCTGACTTCAAACCAGTGGCAAATGGAGTACCACAGGGTTCAGTCCTGGGACCTCTCCTGCTTGGTATCTACTTCTCTGAAGTACAGACTAACACAGAAGGCCTATGGCTAATGAAGTTCGCAGATGACTGCAAATTAGGAGCCATAGTCGAGTCCCCAAATGATGTGGACATTCTAGAGAAGGGCCTCATTGAGACAGATGCCTGGTATCAGAGGCATTGCCTCAAGCTCAATGCCAAAAAGTGCATTGTCATCCCCTTTGGTAAAAACTCTGTATCCATGAACTACCACATAAACGGCAGTCTACTTAATGCCAGATGTGTGATAAGGGACCTTGGGACCCAGGTGGATAGTAGTCTCTCCTTTGATAATCACATCACCACAGTAGTCAGGAAATCCTTCTATGTGACACACCTCATCACAAAAGGGTTTTCATCCAGGAAAAAAGAGGTCATTGTTCCCCTCTACTCGGCACTCATTAGACCCATTATAGAGTACAATGCCCCTTTTGGAATGTACCTCACAAGACATCTGCAGTAATTGGAAAGGCTACAGAAGTACCTACAAAGAGGATTACTGGCCTCAAACAGATGCCCTACACTGACCATCTCAAAAAACTCCAGCTTTACTCTGTAGCATATCACCTTCTCCGAGGAGATCTCTGCCTAACATATAAAGCTATGGTAAACACAGAGCTGTTGGACATGCTACACCTAAAGAAATCCCAATCCCTCTGAGCTACACACTCTAGGTACCTAAACCTTGTCACTACAATAAACAGGACATGCTGGAGGGATAGATTCCTGTCCCAGAGACTTCCTATACTCTGGAACAAGCTACCCATCTACGTCAAGCAAAGTTCCTCATTAGCACTCTTCAAGAAAAATCTTGATGAGTGGATGGGAACTAGGAAATGCACACCAGAGATCACTTCTGTGGCTCTGCTCGACAGGGGCACAGGAAATTAATTTTCTTGGGTGGCATAAGCCAGGGAACCTTGCTGGCTAGGCTTACTTAGGCCCTTGGGCTGATAGCCTTGTACCTACCTATGAATTTATGAACCTATTTGTTTTGCTACATTAACTCTGAGAATATAGTTTATCAAGCAGTATGTAATGCTTGCCCTATTATTTTACTTAGGGAAGTGTAATAGGAAATTGAAGGAGAGAATGACAGAGCATTTTCTGACATTAAACAAAATGTTGCTATGACTTGCAAAACATGTGGAAGAAATGGGTGTGCAACACATTTTTAAGTTCCGAGTTATATAGAGAATTATACTCTATATGAGTAGGTGATATTGTACTTGAAATGGGAACTGCAGAATATAACTGGATCATTAGATTAATTGCTGACAGAAAGCCAAGTTTCAGTTCCTCCATCAGTATAAAACCATTACTTAAAAAGAAGTAAATGATTTTGAAAAAAATTATTATGTGAATGTGTAATGAAGTGTTTTTATTTTTCTATTAATTATGTTTCAACATTTTGTCTTGGCTGTGTTTTTATATGTACATGTTTCTTATATTTTTTTATATGTCTATATGATTATAGGTTTACAGGTATATGAATTTTAATAAATAAGTTCTGAGCATTGATCAGTTGTTTGATCCATGTGACTGCTATTTAAAAGGGTAATGGTCAGGTTTTATGTATGCATTGAGAAAGGGTGATAGCCTGAAAGCTTTGCTTCTTCCAATAAATTTGTTTAGCATTTGGAGTTCTGGCTTTTGTGTTGGCTTTCTTGGGTTATTTTGTTGTCACGCTCCATTATACAACCTTGTCCTGTTGTTGACTGTAGTCATAGGATAAGCATTTAACCATGTGCGACTATTCAGTTTCATAGTCTATACAGAAAATAGTTCTTCCATCTTTCTTTGACACTAGAACTACCACTGATGCCTACCGGTCGTTGGATTCCTGATTTAACTACAGATCCAATAGCTCCTGCAGTTCCTTTTATACAGTTTGTTTGACTCATTCAGGCATCCTATAAGGGCCTGTTTGTTTAGCAGTTGGGTGCCCACATGGTGCTCCACCAGGTGAGCACACCATGGGTTACCAGTGAACAAGCCCGCAAACTGATGGACTGCTGGTCAGCTTTCCTGAACGTGTATAAGAGATACCACATGACAATACTACCCCATTCACTAAGATGTCATATGAGTCACTGAGAAGGTTGGCCACAAGATCCCCTCTGCTTCTCTTGTAGCCCACTACAGATAATGTGTTCAACTGTCTTTCTCTTTCTCTATCATCGTAGGGTTTATTCACGTTAAAATGGCAGAGTTTATGTTTCTGCCTCCTACATAGCATCTCCTTAATGTAGCTAACATCAATCACTTTTCTCACAGTAGTGTATAGACCCTCCTATGTAGGCTCAGCTTATTCTGATGAGGATGAATAAGCACCATAACTTTCTTCTCAGCAACATATTCTTGTTGCTTGGCTGTATGAACATACTACTGTATGAACATACTAGGCCTTGTTGTGCTTGTGCTGGGTGTTTCTGTGCGTGTTTCTGGGCAAAACCTGATGAGCTCCTTAGGCCCCATTCTAAATTTAATGCATACTCTACAACAGACTCCTTGTGGGAATAGCATTTACCCATCCTCTTGTCATGAATTAAATCCTGGACCTCCCCTCACCCTGTGGCAATACAGCAACTCATGGGGAAAAAATGGATACTGGAGTTGGCTCTCTATTTCCAAAGAAGTGTTGGGGCATAAATTTGTCCCAATCCACATAAACTGATTTGCAAAAGCTCTTATTGTGGTCTTAAGAGTAGAGTTAAACCTCTTCATTTAACAGTTAGTCTTTTGGCTTGTAAGGAGAAGTTGTTAAATGCTTTACTCTGCAACACTTCTGCGAACAGTTCAGCACATTAGCTCCTCTGTCAGTTTTAGTCATCAGAAAATGTATTCTGATGTAAATTTC
>NC_056735.1:718220947-718233447 GCF_019279795.1 Protopterus annectens | reverse complement strand
TAAAAACAAGTATTTATTTACTGGAAACCATGGACAGGCATATGCCAGTTATACTGCTATGTGCTCTTTTTGGGACAGGACCTTGTATAGTATGGTACAAAGTTAATTGTTGGACCTTACCTAAATTTATTGTCAGATACCAGCCTCTTCTCTCTGGGAGAACATCCTGACACCTCCTGGTACTACCTGGATTTGGAATGCTCATTTCTCTGAAAACCCATTTGTCAAATAATGTTATATATATTTGTTTGTCTTCTAGTTTGGAAGTGCAACCTTCCTATTTACCACACTTTTGATATGCACCTCTTGAAATTCTGAGGGTTGTAACTGTCATCCTCAGAGTTAGAGAATGACAGATTATGGGGTAATACATGCTAAATCCAAGACTGCAGTATCAGAGTATTTACCCAACTAACTAATAGGGGTGCAGTAGGATGAAGGTCCCCAGCATAAGTGCTTCTATGATGTAACAGCAAATTTAAGATTTAATTTTTCAATGGAATCACAGTTTTATTTCTGAAGAGTCAGAACTCCTCATTTAATATGTCATGTTCCTTATCTATATAGCAGAACAGTGGAATGCCAAGGTATATTTTCATTTAACTGATTGCAAATAATCATTCCACAGACATTTTGAAACAATTCATTTAATAGATATAGTAATTTTCCTCAAGTGGCTTCAATAAGTGCCATTTGCTTCACTGACACTGACTAAAATGACATTCTTCCAAAAAGTAGTGTAATAGCTAAAGCCATCTGCATCTGATGCTGCTGAGTACCCCTTTGTATCCCCTAAATCACCTCAGGGGTTACTGAGTCTTAGTAAAAAGTTAAATTTCCCTTTTTCTGAATGTATTTTCAGTCAGTTTTGTTGAACACTAGACAAATCAACATCAGGGAAACAACATGTTTCTTTTATTAGTCAGTCACTTTGAAACACTCTGAATTATGCTGTTCTACAGGTTTCTGAATGACACACATAATGCGTATATCAACACAAATGATACATACATGCATGTGTTACTGGTATGGTAAGGTTTGTGCTTTAACAAAATCCTTCTATTCTACAACTTTAGTTTCATTCTGATGTTACTCTCTGGTCAAATGAGGCCCTAGGCAGGGAAATGGACTGGGCCCCACTCCCACAGCCATATCAATGGTATCTTTCCTCACTTACCATAAATACTGTTCATATCTATCAGTGTGCATGCTATTTCTCTCTCTCTCTTTTTTTTTTTTTTTTTTTTTTTTTTTTTTACTTCAACAATGATCTGGATTTAATTTTAAACTGATATTTCAAATGTTATAGAAAAAATATCGACAGCCATTTGCTAAACAAAATAAAACTTAAGACTGAAACAGGCATACCATGAGTAATAGTAAACAACTCTTTCCTTGAAAATCATATTTATTGAAAATACTTCTAGCAATTTATTAAACTACAAGATGTGCTGGGACTCATAGTCAGATAGGATGCAGTGAAACACTAATTAGTGCCTATGTGAAGGGCACAAGAATTCTAAAGACAAATATACAATTCATTTGATAACTTGGACATGTCACTGGATGCAAGCATCCTTTTTCACAGCTAGTCTAGGAACACTGTCTGGTGAAATGACTTGATTAGAGTCACACAGTAGACTAATGAAGGCTGAGGGGATCAAATCCTGCATTACAAAAGTAGTTCATAGCCTTACGCATTCAGGCAGACTGTTGTAGATCAACACAGTTCATTTCACACTGTATCCTACAAAAAAATAAGGTTAATTAAAAATGTATTCACAGTTGAAATATTAACATTAAACTCATAGATTTCATACTGTCCAGTTTATTAAAAATTAGAAAAAAAATATACTGTCAACAGTCAACAAAGCAATAAATCAAGGATCGTACTCGAAGAACATGGCTCATAAAATAATGCTCCTATTTGCTACAGTCAATTCCTTCCTTTAAACCATAACTACTGTGGGTTGCAGAAACCACATATTTTTTGACACTTAACACATCCATCAATTACAGCCACTTGGATGACTTTACACCTCAGATATGGCTGGTATTACTGACAAATTGTAATCCCCAGTAACATACCTGAATTTTCTGCAATCATCCTGAAACTGGAACTGCAAGAAGGCAATCACACTGGAACTGTAGACACAGAATAATCATCCTGAAACAGTTGTGTAATGATCCTTGAGGGAGAAGGCAGACACCCACACACATGTGCATGCACATGCACATTCCTGGAAAATATGAAGTTTTATGTTCATGTGCACCAAATTTCTCATGCTGAAAATCTTTGCTTGTCCTCTAAAACAAACAATCAATCTTAACAAGCTCTAAATAAATCTCCATTCAAATTCAACTTTCTCAAATCACTAGTGATTCAAGTTTCTCAGATCTCCCACACTTCACTGTGTCAGACTTACATGCATGCTGACAGATGGGACAGGGCTGAACTTCCACTTATATGTGCTGATGCTATGCTGATGTGGTGTGGTTGTTCATAGGTTCATAGGTGTGCACTAGGCCAATGGCCCTGGAGCCTTTACAAGCCTAGCCCATAGAAGTGCCCTAGCATCATGCCACTGTTTGTTCCCAGTGCCTCTATCAAGTAGATCCACTGGAGTGATCCCTGTGGTGAACTTTTTAATTCCCATCCACTCATCAAGATTTCTCTTGAAAAAGGCCAGTGAAGTGCTCTGCTTGACATGTCTGGGAAGTTATTCCAGAGCATGGGCAGTCTCTGGGTTATGAACCTGTCCCTCCAGCATGTTTTGTTGATTGTGGTAATGAGGTTGAGGTCCCTGGAGTGTGTGGTGCAGATGGATTGGGATTTCTTTAGGTGTAACATTTCTAATAGGGCTGGGACAGACATGGCTTTGTAAGTCAAGCAGAGATCGCCTCTTAATAGATGATATGAGACAGAGAAAAGCTGGAGTTTTTTGAGTCTGTCTATATAGGGCATGTGTTTAAGGCCAAGGATCCTCTTCGTGAGATACTTTTGTGGCCTTTCCAGCTGTTGCAGGTGTTTAGTGAGGTACATACCAAATGAGGCATTATACTCGATGATTGGTCTAATGAGGGAAGAGTAGAGAGAGATGATGACCTCTTGTGACAGATGGGGCAGGGGCTGTGCTGTGCTGACAGAGAGGGTGGGGCTGGACTGTACTGTTCTGACAGATGGGGCAGGGCTGGGCTGAAAATGTGCTGTTGTGCAGATGGAGCTGTACTTCTGCTAATCCCATGGGTGAATCCGAATCCCATGATCTTTGGAGCTAAGCATTTTTTTTTTTGTTTATGTCTAGTCTGGACCTCCATAAGCAGCACAGGGCCTAGACCGCTGCCTATATCACCAAGAGCTAGATCTAGCCCTGCTTTAGGTTTAAAAACTGTCTGACAGAACTTTAGGGTACTTAGCTTAGTCAGATCACTTTTCTGAATTAAGTACATTTTCAACTGGAGTTCCTCAGGGTCAAATCTGGAGCCTCTTCTATTGTCAATGTTTACAAATTATAATCCATGGGTTCTACCCACAGTGAAATGCATATTTTAAGCGATATTGTTGTCATTACTAGACCAGGGAAAAGTCAAAGGCATTTTAAAACTTTTTACCAAGTGACTTTCAGTTAATCTAGAATTAGTTGGGCACCAACAATCTAACAGTAAATGCCAACAGATTGAAACGACTCAAGCCCTGACTATCACATATCCCTACTCTTAACATCTTTCCTGGATCACTAATCAAAGATTTCAGGGAATTGTGCTTTACCACATACCTAGAAACTCAAATCAACAGAGTTGTAACTGAAGTGAAAGTTTCATGCTCTAGTTCCAATCTTTTAACCTCTGTTGCCATTAATGACCTGATAATGAGGTTTGAATATGGACTATCCATAACCTGTAAAAAAAAAAAAAAAAAACACAAGTGTGACGGCCTCTTTACCCCAGGCCAGTAAACAAGGAGAAACAATCCTCACCACTGACACCAGTGAGAGGCGGTCACTAAAAACAGGAATGGATTTACACAGTATTTTCAAATTCAGCTCTCTGCACTAAACATAATTCCCCCTAAGAGTACACAGGGAACATACTCCAGATCTGGAACTGGACTCTCTGTCCCTCCAGATCACAAACAAGACTCACTTTGGAGCATTGTGTCCCAGTTTCAAGTAGCTGACACACTCACACCTGGGTATTTGATTTTCACACACACTCCTAGAAGAGGCTGGTACAGATTTACTAGCTGCATCCCTTCTATCCAGAAAATAAGGTAACCACGCTGGCACCAGTCAACCACTCTCAGGCTCAAACAAGGGTATTCAATTATACGGAGTAAAATCAATACTAATATAAATGGTACAGTGTAACCAAAGCAGCAAGGCTTTTTGGAGTGGCCACGGTGTCACTAAAATAAACACAAGTACTCTCAAGGTGTTAAAAGTATTCTCTAAAATACCAGCCACATTGAAAAGTTTAAAAATGTTTAATAATAAATAATAAAACAGAAAACATGCAAATACTAAATATCTAAATACAATAAACACTAGAGTTTCATTCACAAGAGAAATAAAAATAACACAGATTCAAACAGATATAGAAAAACAATGCTTCACTAATCTCACTGTATTTCCTGTCTGTCTAAAGAATAACTGGTTCCCTAGCTAACTTAATTAATACAGCAAGGCAAGATTAGATTGTGAGTTGCTTACTTTCACAAGGCAAGGTGATGAGCTTCTAACTAACACTGAACTGAACTCAGTTAACTGACTGTGATAATTGTCATAGATCTTTATATCAGGTTCCAAAGAAAATAAAACAGAACAAACTGCCATGAGAGTTCCATCCTCTCAGTGCTGGTTATGGAATGACATCACATTTGATCACCTAACCGTGGTACAATACACACTCAGAACTTTGCTAAGATCTGTTCAGTATCTGAAAGCTATAGAACAATTTCAAAAACTTCTACTCTTTCCTTCCAGAATTATTTGTTTAAACATAAACATTTCATCAGTTATAATAGCACTGTTGATACATTTTTAGCACAAGCATCTGTCCAAGTCAGTGTGACAGTCAAATGACACAAAATTATTTACAAAACTCCAGCTAACTATGGTGGCGTATGTTACACATGCACTACCCTATTCTCCCCAGCACAGATGGCAACACCCCACATCATCACATCTCTCCATCTTCAAAGATTCAAGCTAGTTTTTAAGTGACCCTGGAAAAACATTGCTTGACAGAAATGAGACTGTCTGGGAACACATTAACCAATACCCTGTCTTGAGAGTCCATCTACACTGGCATTGCTGATTCCACTTCGGTGCTGTACTGTCATATCATATGCCTGCAACCCACCTTAATAACTTGCCATTTTGCTGACTGACTCTATGTAGTTATGTTAAGGGATTGTGGTCTGTAACCACAGTGAATTTCCTTCCATACAGATAAGGCAGAGGTTTCTGCAGTGCCCATATTATGGCAAGACATTCTTTTTCTACAGCTGCATAACATTCCTCCCTGGGTTGGAGTCTATGGCTATGATACACAACTTGGTGCTCTTCTCCCTCTGAGGAAACTTGGCTGAGTACAGCCCCAACCCCATGGTTTGAAACATCCACCTGTACAACAAATTCTTTGCTGTATTCTGGACTGGCTAACACAGGAGGTGGGGTCCTTCCAAAGCCCATTTAAGCTTTTGGAATGCCCGTTCACAGGCTGGGGTCCACACTACCTTATCTGGCCTATTTTTCCTTGTCAAGTCTCTAAGGGGAGCAGCTATTCTACTATAATTGGGAACAAACGTTCTATAGTACCCATCTGTCCCCAAGAATGCCCTCACCTGCTTTTTGGTAACAGAGGCAGGCCACACCTGAATAGCTTCCATTTTGGCAGGTTCTGCCCTAATCTTACAACTCCCTACTCTATATTCCAGGCAAGAGACCTCTGCCATACCCACCTGACACTTACTGGGGTTAATGGTCATCCCTGCCCTTTTCAGTCTACTCAGGACCTCCATGACATGTTGAAGGTACTTTTGCCAGTAATGGCTGTAGATGGCAATATCACCCAGGTAAGCAAGGGCATAATCACCTGCTCCTGCTAACATGCAATCTACAAGCCTCTGGAAGGTTGCAGTGGCATTTTTTGTCCCAAAGGGCCTATTTAAGAAGTCATATAATCCGATAGGAGTCACAAAGGCTGACCCTTCTCTAGTGATGGGAGTCAAGGACACCGGCCAGTAGACCTTGGTCAGCTCAATAGTGGTCAGGTAATTAGCCCCATCCAGCTGATCTAAGGCTTCTTCTGTCCTAGGCATGAGGTAAGCATCTGACTCTGTGTGACTGTTTAGTTTTCTGTAGTCCACACAGAATCTAATGCTACCATCTTTCCTTAGTACCAGTACCACTGGGGAGGCCAAGGGGCTGCTGGACTCCTGGATTACTCCCGGTTTCAACACTTCCTGTTACTCCTCCCTGAGAGTCTTTCTGACTCACCCAGACACCCTATAAGGGGCCTGCTTGAGAAGCCTTTGGGGTCCTGTATCCACATGGTGCTACACAAGGTGGGTGCACCCAGGTTTCCCAGTGAACATTCCCCCAAACTCCTGCAACACTGCATGGATTTCTCAAACCTGGGTAGGGGATAGCCACTGAGATATTGCTACCCCTTCCACAGAGGTGTCAGTCCAAGCCTCATGGAGGAGATCAGTCACCAGATCCTCCTCACACTCCTCCTGCCATCCATTGCAAATACTCAGCAGCGGGGCCTTGCTATCATGATAAGGCTTCATCATGTTAACATGGCACAATTTGTGGCCCTGGCTACTGCCTAGTTGGTTTATCATGTAATTAACATCACTGACCTTCCTTACCACTTTGAAGGATCCATCCTATGCTGCCTGTAGTTTATTGTGTTTCACAGAAATGAGCACCATAACCTGCTGTCCCACAGCATACTCTCGGGCTCAAACATTCCTGTCATACCAGAACTTGTTGTACTGTTTGGCTCTTGTCAGATTTTTCTGATCTAAAGCCATGAGCTCCCTAAGTCTTGTCCTGAGGTTTAGGACATATGCCACAACAGACTCTTTGTGGGATTCACAATCACCCTCCCACTCAAATCAGATTCCGAAGAAAGCAAAACAAACTGCTGTGAGAGTTCCATCCTCTCAGTGCTGGTAATGACATCACATTTGATCATCTGACTCTGGTACAATACACACTCAGAGCTTTGCTAAGATTTGTTGCAGTATCTGAACATTATAGAACAATTTCAAAAACTTCTGTTCTTCCCTTCCATAATTCTTTGTTTCAACATAAACATTTAATCAGTTATAATAGCACTGTTGATACATTTTTAACACATGCATCTGTACAAGTCAGTGTGATAGTGAAATGGCACAAAATTATTTACAAAACTCCAGCTAACTATGCTGGCATATGTTACACATGCACTGCCCTATTCTCCAAGTGACAGATAATTGCTCATACATACTTAAAAATTTGGTAGAATAATAGGCTTTGCATATACATACCTTTTTTCTGAAGGCTGTTCTGAAACTAATATTTGTGATTGTTGTCTTCACTGATTTGTCAGAAAAAAAATTATGGGGAACAGAAATTAGGGAGAGCTGAGAGCATTCAAATATATATATATATATATATATATATATATATATATATATATATATATATATATATATATATATATACATATATATATACACACACATATATATATATATGGGTCTAGGACTATTCACTGAAAGCACATTTCACTGAAAGTCAAATGACTGTGCACAAATCACTGAAAGCTTAATTCGCTGAAAACACAATTCACTGAAACACATTTCACTGAAAGTTATATATGTCCTTTTCCCCACTGTAGTGCAACCCTGGAGTTAGTATATATAGTAAGGGGGGTGTGGGGGACACCTCCCCAACATTGGGGTGGGGTGGGGCATGGGTGCCAGAAGCTGTTGAAGACTGGGGGAGGGCCGGAGGGTGAGAGGGGCACTTAATGATTTAAAAAGGACATTTTTTTTAAAAACTATTTACTACCACAACATAGGTTCACTTAGAGGACATTTTAAGCTTAGCCAATTTCCCTTTTATATGCTTGAATTAACATTTCCTGAATGGTCTTACCTATCCCATGGCTGATAATTGTACATTAGCCCTAGTTAGAATAACTGTGATCATACAATTGATAATTTGGGGGGGCCCCATGTAAGGGATGCAGCATTTAGGAACTGCCTCTATCCATTAGTGGCATGAGGGGCAATCGTGGAGTACATTTTCTATTACCCATCCTTAGCTCCAAGTTGCATTTGAATATGGACAGGGATGATCTTTGTTTTACTTGAATAGTCTCTAAGCCCCTGCCGCTCCAACAGCAGCCCCCTCCCTAGCCACTCCAGTGTTCCATTACTTGGCTATTTCTCTTCAGTTACCACAAGCACTGTTCAAACCTGTTAGTGTGCATACTGTTTCCTTATTTACTTCTACAGTGATTACAGATATTGAAATAAAATAGCACAAACACCGAGCCATTTGCTAAACAAACAATACAGTCTTGCAATGAAAACAGACTTAGCATGAGCAGTAAACTTCTCTGCCTTTGAAACTCACATTCTCTGAAAGGGCATGAAAACCCACATTCATTTTGCACCTGGCCAGTGGCGGACTAAGCTTACCTTTGGATTGTTTTCAAACCATAGGCTCCTTACACATTTTTAGGGCCATGCATACATGTATGAGTTCTTTGATTCACCTTCCTGATTGTATTAAATTATATTCCTTGTATAATACAGCACCTCTTGTTAGAATGTGTTTTAAATTTGTAGTTTTGAACATTCTTCTAATAAGCAATGAAACAAAATGTATGAACCAATAATGACAAAACTACCAATTTCAGAAACTTTCAACCATAAAAGGACACTCAATCTTCTGTCAGTTGAAACACCCCAATCTTCTGTCACTGCAATCCACCAATATCAGTAAATATGTAAAATCTCCGAGTAAAGTCATCTAAATAATTCCACATTAAAGGGATCTGTAACTAAAGAAAAGGTTGTTGCTAGCAAACAACTTTATATTTCATTGATTCATCTACAAATAAAGTGCCTGTTGTCCTTGAAGAATAAATTGCCTATGTTACATTAAAAAAATGATAAGCTAGTAATATTGCAATAGGGAATGGATGGCAAACTGATTACAGGTTCATAGCTACTAGGTAACTCCTCCAGAGGAGGACATTCACAGGACTGCAGCATCTACTCCCTTTAAAGTACAACACATTACAGTAGATAACACAATCCCCCTAGCAGCAGCAGATAACACAATCCCCCCACCAGCAACAGATAACACAATCCCCCAGCAGCAGCAGACAACACAATTCCCCCAGCAGCAGCAGATAACACAATCCCCCAGCAGCAGCAAACACATTCCCCCCAGCAGCAGCAGCAAACGCAATCCCCCCAGCAGCAGCAGCAAACACAATCCCTCCAGCAGCAGCAGTAAACACAATCCCCCCAGCAGCAGATAACACAATCCCCCCAGCAGCAGATAACACAATCCCCCAGCAGCAGCAATCACAATACCCCCAGCAGCAGCAGCAAACACAATCCCCCCAGCAGCAGCAGATAACACAATAACCCCAGCAGCAGATAACACAATCCCCCCAGCAGCAGATAACACAATCCCCCAGCAGCAGCAATCACAATACCCCCAGCAGCAGCAGCAAACACAATCCTCCCAGCAGCAGCAGATCACACAATCCCGCCAGCAGCAGGAGCTAACACAATCCCTACAGCAGCAGCAGATAACACAATCCCCCAGCAGCAGATAACACAATTCCCCCAGCAGCAGCAATCACAATACCCCCAGCAGCAGCAGCAAACACAATCCCCCCAGCAGCAGCAGATAACACAATCCCCCAGCAGCAGATAACACAATCCCCAGCAGCAGCAATCACAATACCCCCAGTAGCAGCAGCAAACACAATCCCCCAGCAGCAGATAACACAATCCCCAGCAGCAGCAATCACAATACCCCCAGCAGCAGCAGCAAACACAATCCCCCCAGCAGCAGCAGATAACACAATCCCCCCAGCAGCAGCAGATAACACAAGCCCCCGAGCAGCAGATAACACAATCCCCCCAGCAGCAGCAATCACAATACCCCCAGCAGCAGCAGATAACACAATCCCCCCAGCAGCAGCAGATAACACAATCCCCCCAGTAGCAGCAGTAGTATAAAACATAACTGTGCTATTCCATGAAAAAGTAAGAGACCCTACGTAACTGTATGCATGCCTAATACATTGTAATCCTTCTTTCATGTCAGGTAGGTACTGTATTTTTCCCTTTAGTAAATTGGACCCTTTTGAGATAAATGACTGTCTTAGGGAGAACCCAGGAGTGCTGTGAGTTACTCAGAGTTATTCTTTGTACATTCAGAAACTTTGGTTGTCAAATCAAGTCTGCAGAATAAAAATGATTTTAAGTTTCCATAGCTTAAATGGCAGACTGGCTTATTTCTAGTTTGAAGTTAGCATACTGGGTACTGTTTAAAAAAAGAAATGCAGCTGTGTTAAATAAAAAAAATAGAAAATTAATGGAAGCTGGATTCTTAAAATAGTAATTAATGGTGAAGTTTCAGAAGGGGAAAACACTAGTGTACTGTTATGTAATAATACACCACTTGGGTTTCATTCCACAGGGGAAAACATGAAAAGAATCAAAAGCCTGATGCTGTCCCCCTAAATCACATTATTAATTCTGAATCCTACAGGTCTGCGCATGTTGGAACAAACACAATAATCACTGAATTTCACAAAGCAGAGGTAAGGCCAACCTGTTAGAAATATATGCAGGAAGCAAATAGAGTTTCATAGACCATGCAAAGGAAATCTACAGTCCCTCCCCCCAGCTACACACACATACACACACACACACACACACACACACACACACACACACACACACACACACACACACACACACACACACACACCAATAAATTTCGGCCAATGGAATCAGTGAAAGCACAAAATGTCTATGTTTTGTTTTATGTTTTTCATCTTAAAGGAAGCATTATTTGAAACTAAAATTCATACTTCTTTGTTAAGACCATATTAAATAATGTCATGTCAAACAGCATGCTGCTTAAAGCTTTAGTTAGTCACTGACTTTGGTAACTGGGTGAGTAAGCTGATCCACAAAACCTTTTCATCAACAAGCTGAGGTGTGGGCAAAAACAGATACATCATAGCATCTTATTACATCTACTACAGTAAAAATGCAGTCTGGTTGTATATAGTACGAGTCATCCAGAAATGTGCACACTTGTTGCAACAGTGGCTTACAGTCTAAAGGTTAAACATCTTTTTCAGTAGGAGTCTTGCAAATATATGTGAGAGAAAGCTAACCTACACTATGGGAGAGAACAAAGTAAATGACTTAATGGCAGGATACATTTGAATTTAAGTCAACAAAAGGATGTTTCAAGTCATTTATTAGGGTAGTCTCAGCCTTCTGACTTGTATTCTGATTTGGTATCTTTATAAAAGACATTGAGCTACCATTTGCTCTTACCAAAATAAATATATGAAATTACCACCCCCTTTGTAGCCTTATCTTTAATTTGGCATGTAGTCTTTGTGGAAACTCAAATAACTGTAAGGCGAAAAACCCAACTCTCTTAACTGGTCAGTATGTAATTGTAGTCTGGATGTGGATGCTGAAAACACATATCCAAAGCAGAAGTGCATATGTTGTTCATATTCTTGAGACAAGGCTGTCTTTGATGAACTAGCTATAGAATCAGATTGTATACAATTCTTTTTTTTTTTTTTATGGCGACTTTGTGTGTGACTCAAGAGCCACTTTTCTGATAACCATTAGATCTAGTTGGGGCAATATGGTATATCCAGGGAGCATAGCCCCTGTCCCTCCCATAATCAGGTGGTACAATGTGGTAGGATTCAAGCCCCATTAGTGCCAGACAAGCTATCACATATTAGTGACAGTGGGCTATCCATCACCATCACATCAGTATCATAAGTGCTTTGTTAGAATGGTACAGTAATAGTGATCTTACAGGAAAAAAAAGATTATTTGTCTATGAGTCAAGAGCATTTACAGAACTACAGAAGAGATATTCATATTTAGAGCAAGAGCTGCTAAAAACAGTGTATGGATATAAAAAGCAAATATATTTATGGCAAAAACATACAAAGACAGATCATAAAACCTTGCAAACCATCTTCTAAAAGCCTTTGAACAACACAAATCTAAAATTACAAACGATATTGCTTGATCTGCAGAAATATGGCCTGAGAGTAAAACACAACCCAGGCAAGCATATTGTACATATTTTAAGAAGAGCATATTTGCCACAATAAAACAATGATTTGCTTGACAAAGAACTAGAGAATCTTCGACTGATTCCACAGATACCGCCTGGCAGAATCAAAAGTAAAAAGTTTCAGAG